>NC_085003.1:3878288-4148288 GCF_963854185.1 Sardina pilchardus | reverse complement strand
GGCCATGTCTGGGCCGGGGACCAAACCAGAAGTGGGCCAACACCCACACTACCCTGAGGCAAGGTATAGGGCCAGAGGTGGGCCGAGCAAATTTTGCTATCTGGGGAGTGTTTGCCACTCAGGCCACCCACCCCCATACTGATCATACTGAATAGCCATATTTATTCTGTAACAACATTGCAAATATCTGCACATGTTGTTCATACATTGCTCATACTGCATAATACCTATTCTGGTCCAATCAGGCTAATACACTGCACATATTTATATGCAATGCATATCACTGTAAACCATACCACTTTCTTAGCTGTATACTACTGTCTACACTGCACTATACCGTCACCTGTCTATACTGTCTATAATATCATTTGCACTTTTCTGCTTTTTGCACTTATGTTTAGATGCAAACTGCATTTTGTTGTCTCTGTACTCGTGCTCTGCTCAATGACAATAAAGTTGAATCTAAAAACTAATCTGATGCATCACGTTCAGACACATCTACACAACGCTGCAAGAAGTCAAATGCACCCACTGATTTGAAGTCCTTATTATAAAGTCCCTGTACAAAATACTTTGATTTGTCTGTCCTGTGTTTACACCAAAGCATTCCTTCAGAGCTGATGACACATTAGTCACAAATCATAGAGATGCAACCTACTTGACCTTAACGTATCACATCTACTGTACAGTAGGTACCAGCTATACATAGTAGTATTACTATACATTATTAGCTTAGGCAGGTGGTGAAACAACAGAGGCAATGACGTTGATTACAACATCACAGTTCCCAGATGCTTTGTAGAAAGGCTATCAAGTGAGGGATGCCACTCTAGTTCATCCAAAGTCTAAGGCAAGTCACGTCACTCGGCAGTCATATTGGCCATGGAGTCGGGCAGCGACTTTGACCGGAACAAGACCAGGTCCTATCTAAATGAATGGGGAGAGAGCTGGATGTCCATGTTCCGAGGTGTAAGGGACATAAAAATCACATGTTTGAAATCATGATGAAAATCAGACTAAAATCGCTGAAATGCATTTTAACTGGCGATTTTTCCAGTGCCTCATATATAAGTGTCTCTGGTTCATCTCCCTGGAAATTCTACAGAATTCACTGAGTGAAACTTGCGTGCAGTGTACACAGGAGTCCACAATCTAAAAGTAATTACTAAAATGTGTCTGTATCAGAGGGTAATATTATAAAGGTTGCTTAAAAATATATGAGAAAATGTGTTTATGGTCATATGACTCCAAAATAGAGCTTTTCTACGAATATATTTAATTATAAATCAAACACTACCAAAGCCTCAAGAAACATCATCTGAATCATGGAAAATGGCAATGGTAACATCAGGCTGACAGAATACTGTCTATAGTAAGAACTGAGAAAGTTTTTAGAATTGAATGGAACAAAACCACCAATGTATCCAATATGTTGCAATTAAAATATCATTACATGTCAGTCATTATAGGTGAATCACTGAAGTATTCTAAACATCAGAACTTGTTTGAGAATGACATTACCAGTCTCTCCAGCATGAAAGAAGTAAGGCAGAGAGACTCCCAGTTGTTCTGGTAAGGACAAGGGTTCCTTGAAGTACCAAAGGGGCCTCCCAGTGTCCTCTCGCCCCACCTAAATAAGACATGCCACCTTGCAGCGTTAATCTCTTTGGTAACACTTTACTTATCTATATAAGAGTGACATGACACTGTCATGACACATGAACCGTAAGCCTAACTTGTCATGTCAAAAACCAAATGACACTTCATGACAGAAGCCTTAAGTCATAAATGTTAATGAATTGTTTATAATCTTTACGACACTTTCATGACAGTGTCATGTCACTCTTATGAAGATACCTTCAAGCAAAGTGTAACCATCTTTTCACCTAAATTACAGATTATCACTGACTGAGGCTACATCCACACTAGGTCGGATAGGTTTTAATACAGATTACTTTAATACTTTAACATTAACGTTAAAGCATTACACTACCCAAAATTTTAACTTTTAAAAGCATGGCCTTTTGTTGGTAAAGATCACCATTACAATTGTAACAATTCATTTTTGCTGCCCAGATTTTGGGGTTGCTCCTCCCAAAACTAGTCCTCCATCGCATGTAAATGAGAGATTTAAACAGAGGGGAGAATTTGTGCAGGCTAAAAATCACTTAGTTAGGTGCTTTTTTTCTTCTTACGCACCATGGGAGAATTCACCCCATAGTTTTGCCATGTTTCAGTTACATATACAGTGCCTATAGAAAGTCGTCATACCCCTTTGAAATAGTTACTTTTTTGGTCTTACAGCCCGAAATCAACTCATTTTAAAAAAATCTTTTTCCAGTTGTATTAACAAATTGAGCTGTACAACATCAAAACAATGAAAAAAAAGACAAAAGTTTTGAGAATTAATAAAAAATGAAAACGCAGGGACGCAGGTTTTCCTCAAGAATTTGGGTGTAATTTGGGTGGCATTATCCATTTTCCCTTCTATCCTGACCAATTGGCCAGTCCCCGCTGAAGAGAAACATCCCCACAACATAATGTTGCACCCACCATGCTTCACAGTAGGTATGGTGTTTTGGGTGGTGTGTGTTTGATGTTGTACAGCTCAATTTGTAAATAAAACTGGAAAAATATTATTTAAAAAGTGGGT
Source organism: Sardina pilchardus (assembly GCF_963854185.1). Lineage (NCBI taxonomy): Eukaryota > Metazoa > Chordata > Actinopteri > Clupeiformes > Clupeidae > Sardina > Sardina pilchardus. The sequence continues at coordinate 4,145,635 of NC_085003.1, read as the reverse complement.
TTTGATTTCAGGCTGTAAGACAAAAAAGTAACTATTTCAAAGGGGTATGATGACTTTCTATGGGCACTGTACATATTTCTTCATGACCATTGTGTTGGTCAATGTCCCGTGAGATGTAACGTGTGACTGCATGCTGTCTTTCCCATTTGAAAGATCTGACCTACTGTGGATGCAGCCTGAGTGTAAACTGAATGTTTGAAACAATGACCACAGTCACTAAATGATGAAAGGAAACAAGCCACACACATACTTACCAAGTCAAACCCAGCCATAATCTCAGGAAACTCTCTCTGTAGTTTAACTGCCTCCTCAATGACTTCTTTCAACTCTGATGCATTAATTCCTCTGTAAGAACAAATATTTTATTCATTTAAAAATACACTGCCTGGCCAATTTCATAGGGTTGCCTTTCTCTGTAATTATGGCACACATTCATGCATTAACCATGTTATTGCTAAGGTCTTGTAATAATGACAGGATACTGCGTAAAGTCATGTTAAGCAAATCCCAAAGACTTTCAATGTGTGTCAGGGCTTTGTGGTGACCAATTGATCAGTGAAAATGATTCATCATCCTTCCTGACAACAATTTCACAATTTGAGACTGACTAATCCTGGAATATGCCCATGCCCTGGAATATTCCCATGCCATCATCACCAAGAGATTGAAGCAAACCCAGATAATACCGCTTCCAGAGGCTTGCACAGTGGGTACTATGCACGATGGATGCATCTCAACATACAGTGCAACAACAACTACTCAAAGCTGAGAAAACCAATTGTTAATAAGGATAATTGTAAAGAAGGGAGCAAGATTAGACCCTGGAAAAAGGCTTACAGTTGTGACGTGGGATTTTGTTACACATAATTATTTCTATATGTCAGGTTGGATTTTTCAAATCAAGGTATGTTTTCAGGTTAAGTAGCTTTTTGATAATACCTACTATAACTATAGTAATGCTATATACTTCTCTGACTTCTCTGAATTCATGGCACAGCCACTGCAAAATTCATGCTTCTGGATAGTAAAGTATGTAGAGTAAGAGTTTTTTCTGTCAGTATGTGTTTTGAGTAACAAAAGGTCCTTTTTTGGACTCTCCAAATGGACACTGAGCCAAACGCAGGTGTATGTCACACAAATATGGATCCCAAACAGTCATTCTTCATCCTATAGTGATCTACTTTGAGATACAGATTCACAAGACCTTGTGGGCCTCAGTTGTGTTTCCAAGACAAAATAAGAGACCAAAAGGGCAGAATGTGGTCATTTCCACACAACCACCTAAAATGTCATTCTACAGGGCAGTGTGAGACTGTCATGATGCAATTTTTTTTGACTGTCACACTCAAAGTGTGACACTTGGCAGCTCTGATTAGAGTCGCTTTTTCAAGTGTGAACTGGCCAAGAGAAGAGGCAAATAAATGTTACACAGCTCTGCAACAAATACAGGACAATGATAGACTTATAGCAGCCTTAAAACAGTACATATTAACTAGGAAACTGAATGAGAAACAGTGAATCAACAGTGAACAAAATCTAGCAAGGAGAATGTCGACGGGGTTTAAATGTCGGCACCAAGACCCTCTTAAACGTCAAATGGTGGCGTCTGGCGTCAAGCTCAAAGCGTGAGGCTTGGCTGCTCTGCTTTCTACCCTCTGCCACTCTCTGACAGTTCATCACCCAGTCAATCTATTGGTACCAAAAATGTGTACAAGGCCTCAGCCAAAAGAGGTCAACTACTTGATTGTAAGTGAAAGTATGTGGAAACAGGGTCATGCAGGGTGTGCAATTTTGAGCAAAAACTCAAAATGGGGGGCGAAGTGTACCGGGCTAGCGAGCTCAATTTCAATTCCTCATTAAGACTCAAATGTGTTCCTTTACTTGGGCCTTAATACCGTAGATCAATAAATTGACAAATGTCTAGATGGTTCAATACTTTCGAGTTCAGTTTCATGTGTGCATCACAAAACAGTGCTGGGAAATAGAGAGACCATAGAACATACCAAATTCTATTTATACTTGTGTTGTATTTTGTATTGTAGATTTTATATTACACATGATTCATATTCACATTTCAAGATTTCCTGGTATGCAATGCTCTTGTCAAGTTTGTCCACTAGAAGTGCATTCAAATACACAACTGGCTACGTCCATCTTAGCCCCACAGACCATCTGTGTCACGCTAGAAATGAGCCAAGAATAAGTCACTGTGGTCTGTAATACTGTCAAAGGGCTTTCTTATTAGATGTATTTATGAAATAAACATTGATAGTATTTTGATAAAACTGTAACTATGAGAGGATTAACCAAAAGGTATGTGTAGACTAATTTTACCTTCAACTTCATTATCAAAGAGAAGCACACATGAGAAATTGGTTCATGTGCATAATTTTGGGCTTCAAAGTCAAGAACAGAAAACTTGCATATTAAATGATCCTGAGTTACCACACTTCAGCAAATCCTTACACGTTCCCTTTTGAATATCTGTCATGGTTCCACAAATACTGAGATAAATATTACTGAATATTATTGTTCTATTTCATACTTACCTATTAGCTGTGAAAATCACCCGGGCTCCAAAAAAGTCTGAATGTTCAACTACAAACTGTTTTAATACTTCTTGATATGCTCTCAGGGTCCAGAATCGGTCATTTAAGGTTCCATTCAGCTCATATGTCTGTACATTAACAAGGGCACAAAAACATAGCAAGTTATTACACATGTGCCATTACATTGCCAGTTGTGGAGTGGCTATTCTGTACTTACATACCTGTGGTAGCAATGCCCTCAGCTCCAAATACATGACATTGTCAGCACTGAATCGTTTCAGGCCCTCAGAGAAGTAATCCTTGAAGACAGGAGCATGTGTTACCAATCCCCATGCGGCAAGGAAGGTTTCCTCAAACCTCTTCCACACAACATCTTGATTAGGATATGCAGCCTCTGGGTTATCAGTGTAAAGTGTTAGGTTGCGTATGAGGCTGTAAATGAAAAAAAATAAAATATATATTATATACAGTATATCTCAGTAGATACTAACATTAATCATTTCACTTCATTCTAGCTGGTGAGAAAATAGTATGAGTCATCTCAAACCTGTTGTCCAAATCTGTAGTGTTGTCAATCTTGGCCCTCAGAGTTTCAAGTAGCATCCATTCAGAGCAATGAGGAATAGGTTTTGGTTGATGGGAAGAGAAAATGAATCTCACTGATTGATCATCAGTAAAACAAACATAGCAAAGTTGCCTGTATGTTACATTTTTCACCAGCCAATCCACATCCACCAATGCAAAATCATGGACATGAAGCGCTCCACCTGTGACAAAATAGAACAGAGCTTGATGTATCCTTCAGGAAAGAGTGTATAAGGCTAAACAATTTGGTAGCCTACTGAAGGCAGTAACACCTTTAGGCATCTTCTGTAGTAACTTGAAGAGGGAGCTGTGGTTTATCAGGGGTTTAGCCTTAAAGAAATGCATGGCTGGAGGAAATTCAGAACTTTCCATTTCTTCCTGCTTCATTTTCTGCAACAGCACACTAAGTTGCTCCTCAGCATTTGTGAGAAGTACTCTGCCACCCGTTTGCTGTGATTTCTCTGTCTTCATCAAGTATTCTCTGTAATTTGGGTCCGGCATTGCACTGCACAGTGCTGCCCAGCACAACAGCACCAGTAACAGCTTTGTGGCCATAGTGGCTCCTTGTACTGGACTCACTGGCATTGTGATAGAATCAGTGTTTCTTTCTGAAAAAGAAAAAGTAGGTTGTATTGAATATTTGGGGCAGATCAACAGTGGTAAATAACCTAAATCAGTGCAAAACCAAGATAACCTATTAATAAGTCTTAGCGAGTGTAAACCTTTAGTCATTGCATTAATCAATATAAAGAGCAACTTGACTAGGCCTTGGCTTTTTTTTGTAAATTGAAGCCTACAGAGGCAAGCCTGCAAATCACTTGACTGGTCAGGTATTCAGGTGAAGAAAATTTACTAGGCCTATATTTAATAACTATATGATTCGATTCAGGCAGCTTTAAGAGCTGCTGAAATAGTCTAATTCGATTAAGAGATTTCCCAATATTCTAAAACATGTGACACCTGGATGCATGGATGAATTTAGAAAGTTTCTATAGGCACTATTGGGAATCCATTTTAAAAATAAATAAATGAAAACAAAATAAAATAATAGGCCTAGTAATAATAATAATAATAATAATAATAATAATAGGTTATGTGATTTTGTTATATAGGCCTATTGAGTTGCAGCATTAGACATTCTAGTGGTCGGACAAGGCTAAATACGTTTATGAGAACGTCTCTCCACACAGCTGTTGGACGGTTGTTGAAAGAGTTAAGTCAGTGCTTGAACAGTTTCATTTAGAGAGAGGTAAGAGAGACCGGATTCATGGAGACCTCAGCAAACAGACGAGCCAAGACAACATGATCCTGATTGCGCACACGACGCAAATAATAGGTGCACCTAAGGTTAGGCTGATGTTGCACAGCAAGAGATATCCATACATTGTAAATACGCACTATCAAAATATAAATCTGCCCTCTTACTTTCAAGACTATCGCCTGGTCCAGCTTTCAAGAACGTAGCATTAGCCCAGGCTGTATACTTACATCACATCCGTAAAAAAGATCAACAACCGTCTTTTTCTTCTTCTTTGATTTGTCTGCCGGGTTAAGCGTCAACGGGGCATACCGCCACCTACTGGTACAAAGGAGATTCGGTAACACTTTACATTACAGATCAGTAATAAGTGGGTAATGTTATGGTAATATATGCAATTTCATGGTAATAATATTTTTAAACCACATATTACAAATAATTAATGTGTAATTTCTAGACAATTACTGTGCAATTGCCATACAACAACAATGCATTATAACTTGGGTAAAATAAAATTGTAATAACTGCTGTAAATATGTACTTACCAAAGCAAAACATATTTAGGATTTACTTATTGTGACATAATATTTCTGTAATTATACCAACATGATGGTGCTATGAAGGACTAAATTACATAGTGACTTCTAAGTGTCATGGCGCAATTACACAGTGGTCAAAGTTTTTGTAGTAGTTAGTTTGATGGTAAAATGTGACCTGTTATCTGTTATTATGATTAAACAAATGAGGTAATTTCACAATAATTGTATGGTATCAGGGCTGTAAAATACTGTTTTGTCTTTTCGAAAGGATTTCACCAACTCCCCACCGTACAGAAAACCTTTCGAAAAGACAAAACAGTATTTTACAGCCCTGATACCATACAATTATTGTGAAATTACCTCATTTATAGCCTACACATGCACATGTCACATATGTCACAATAAGTAAATCCTAAACATGTATTGCTTCGGTAACAGCAGTTATTACCATTTTATTTTTCCCTTAAATCCAAGTTATTTGCATTGTTGTTGTATGGCAATTGCACAGTAATTGTCTGAAATGACACATTCATTATTTGTAATATGTGGTTTAAAAATATTATTACCATTAAATTGCATACATATTACCATGACATTACCCACTTATTACCGATCTGTAATGTAAAGTGTTACCCAAAAAACTTTTGAAAAGACAAAACAGTATTTTACAGCCCTGATAACATATAGTTATTGTGAATTTACCTCATTTATTTCATCATAACAACAGATAACAGGTCACATATTATGTCTCAATAAGTAAATCCTAAATATTTATCGCTTCGGTAAGTATACATATCACAACAGTTATTACCATTTTATTTTACCCTTAAATCCAAGTTATTTGTATTGTTGTTGTTTGGTAATTGAACAGTAATTGTCTAGAAATGACACATTAATTATTTGTAATATGTGGTTTAAAAATATTATTACCATTAAATTGCATACATACCATAACATTACCCACTTATTACCGATCTGTAATGTAAAGTGTTACCGGAGATTCTGCTATTATTTCCTAAATTCTGGCATAGAGCCCTGTTGTTTTGAGGTATTTCATTAGTTTCCCAGTGTTAGGCTTTACTATCAGCACTGCTACCAGATTTAACTCGGTGCCAGTATCTCCATCACTTTGCAGCTCTGCTGTCCATGATCTCACTCACTTTGGTACTTAGGACATTCAAATAATATGGTTTCTGCTTCATTCACACACCATAAGCAGTTCCCTGATGCCCTTCTTCCTATCCTAAACTGGGTGTCATTTAGTAGAGTGTGGCCTATTCTCAATCTGGCCATTACCACCTCATCCCTCCTGTTACCACCCAAGTAAGTACATAGACAGTATTTTAAAGGGACACTTCACCGATTAACAGTATCTTTAGAAAACCATGGGTTTCATTGAAATCCGTATTTCTCCCATCTCAAGGCAAACTGAGGGAATGATGCACGACCATTCAAAAACATGACTGGTTTTCTAAAGATACAAAGCTTAAAAAGTTGTATCGCCAGACTCACAGAATGGCTGGATGAACGGGAAAAAAGTAAACATCAATTGTTTTGCTCGAGGGGAGGTGGAAAATTAGCTTATTTCTATATATCAGGGCTGTAAAATACTGTTTTGTCTTTTCGAAAGGATTTCAACAACTCCCCACCATACAGAAAACCTTTCGAAAAGACTAAACAGTATTTTACAGCCCTGATACCATAAACTCTTAGAAAAAAAAGGGGTTCAATTCTGAGAAAATAGAACCTTTTCCACTTGAAAGGTCCTATATCTCGCACGTGAAGATTTTTTTTATTTCCAACGAACCTTTCCAACGGCGACCATTCATCAGTCTGGCGTTAAACTAACAGTAAGTGGTTACATTTTTACACTCTCTGTATTTGCCATTATGTATCATGTATGTGACACAAATTAGCCCTTTCATGCACGCATTATGAATTCCAGATTTTTTTCATATTGATTTTATTACTCTATATGAGCCTAATATTGAAAAGCAATTTGAATTTTTTTTAAATATGATTTTATATAGAAGTTATGCTACTGTCCACCTGCGCAACAAAGGGGTAAAAAGAATAAAATGTAATGACAGAAAATATGGACCTTTATGTGACTTTAAAGAAAAAAAAGATTTTTTTAGTAGAACTCCTCTACTACCTCCATACTGTCCTTCCACCCCTCTACCCCACCCACCCCTCTACTACCCCATACCCACCCCTCCACTACCTCCATACTGTCCACCCACCTCTACTACCACACCTACCCCTCAACTACCCCCACACCCACCCCTCTACTCAGGGGCGCACCTTGCCGACAGGCATGGCAAGCAACTGCTTGGAGCCCCGAGCCGTTAGGGGGCCCCGAGACCTCAGAGCGTTTACTGGTGCGACAAGCGAGAATTTCGTCAATAGAGATTGAATGGTGGGTTACGTGATTTTGTGTGCTCCTGTCCTGTCCTGTCTTACAAATAGTAGCCTACATGTATGCTATCGGCTTATAAACAGTGGATCTGTGTCCAAAAGAGTGCAAACAATCCACACATATTGAGCCCGACTAGCGCAAAGTGCATCAAAAAAACACACCCATTCTTCACTGTTACATTGCTCCGCAATTATTAGTCGCAGCGAGATGAGACCTGTATTGCACGAAAGAGCAGAAGCGGGGCTTTCCAACGAGACTAGGCACTTGTCTGTACGATCAAGTATGAAAGTCATGAAGTTAAATCAAAGTATATCATATTTACAGTCTATATTGCTCTGCATACACCCGCACATCCAGTCTCGCTTGAATTACTGGCAAACCCGGCATCGCACAGAGATGCTACGCATATCAGATGAAAGAGGGGAAACAGAGCTTTCCATTGATACCAAATACATCGATCCTTTTGTGTTATAAAAACAGACGAAGTGACAAACAAATAATAATGTCATATACTAGCTCTCGTTTGATTTACTCGTGAAATCGCGATCATAAAGATGACACGCATGTCAGATGAAAGAGGAGAGCTAGAGCTATCCACACAGATACCAAATACAACCTTTTAAGTTATAAAACAGACCAAGTGACAGCAAAATAATAACTTCATTTAGCTCCACTTACCCTATGTTTTTGTGTGCGATAATAGCTGTTCATAATCCAACTATATCATGTGTTTCTCTATGGCAAGGCACGTTCATAATAGCATACGGTTTTGAGATCCTATAGGCTATAGCAAACTCCTGTATGGTATCCAATTCAAGACTCATATTGCATCCAAATTTGTTTGACAAATAAACACTTTTTTTGCCTTTACTTTGTTCATTGCAATGCAGTAAAATAAATATTATAGAGAATCATCATGTGTGCAGGTCATGTGTGCTACAACGCAAACAAGTCAGGTCAGATCAGCTTATTTCTGGAAGGTAGGCCTACACACCACATATTTCTGTAAATTGCTCAGACCCAAAGTATCCCTCCATCATGGTTCTTGCCATTTACAGAGCAGTCAGGCCTATACAACCAAGTCATGTCGAGCTGCTTGCTGTGGTGAGATACACGTCAAAATGTAAGAATTTGTATAGTAGCCTGCTTTTTGAATTTGTATTATTTAAAAATCTAAAATAAATCAATGCAAGTATTTATGCATGATATTGTGGCAGATCTGGGTAGCCTACACTGTGCTGAAAAAAAACCCCAGTATGTAGAATAGAATAGAATAAGTCTAGCATGTGTGAATGGCACTTGCAACGAATGATAAATGCTTGGCATAGGGCTAGCAACATGTTAAAAACAAGTTTTTTTTGTTGGGGGGGGGGGGGTTTGTGTAAGTAGGGCCCCCTAGGATTTTTTGCTTAGGGCCCCCACAGACTCTAGAATCGCCACTGCCTCTACTACCTCCATACTACCCACCCACCCCTCTATTATCTCACCCACCCCTCTACTACCCCCATATTACCCACCCCTCTACTACCACCACTACCCAACCACCCCTCTACTACATCCATACTACCCACCCCACCCACCCCTCTTACTCTCATACCCACCCCTCTACTACCCCCATATTACCATACCACCTTGGCATTACCACATGTAATTAGGTCATTATTTATAAATATGTTGTTTATTTGTAATTTAAAGTAGTTAACATCATACTTGAACAATAAAAATTGTAAAAAAAATCCTAGTTATAAAATCTGATTTTTGGTCATTTAACTCCTCTGTACGTACGTGGACAGTTGCTGTTTAGGGTCTACAAACTATTTTACATCAGATTTAATTTCTAAAAACACACTCAACACACTCTCCTGTACACCATAATATTTTTTTCTACCTAATTTTGCTATCTTGAGTACTAACTTTTTACAGATATGCCTGGAGCATTCAGCACATGGCCATTACTGTCACTCATGTTGAATTGATGATGTCATCAAGCAGTCAATATCGGAGTGTCTATTTGCACCAGGCTCGATTTGGAGTGAAACAAAAGTTTGATGAATCACACGTGAGCCCCGTCGTAAGACTATTTCTGCGCTCAGATGTACGCTGGTTTCTACGCTCGGTTGATAAATGAGGGCCAATGTCTTGTTAAAGAGACCCTATGCAACTTTTTCATAGTCATAAAATCGCTCAGAGATCGTTGTTTTGCTTGACTGACCAGTTTAATCGAAAACAGTAATATTTCCTCCCGCCCCCAGTGTCCCTATCCACTATTGCAACCTTGCAACTTTCTGATGAGCGATCGTCTTCAGTTTACATCTGGAAGTCAGAGACGCGTAAGGAACAAGAAGAACCACGCTTGCAATTTATATATAGCCTATATATGTATAAATATACACGCTAAAGCTGTCGGGGAAGCTCTGCAGAGAAATATGCAAGCATAAAACGAGCGAAAACGAAAAACGAAACCGAAACCAGAGATGAAATCGCCAATCCTGCATAATTCCTCTTTAAAGAGATCAATCATCAGCCTATTTTTTTTTTTTTTAATGTTGTATTGTTTATGTGGTCTATTTTTGCACACAACCTTGTAGAATATCTTTTTGGCATCAAACAATACCAGAAATGTAAGGTTTATGGGCAGGTTGTGTACTCACAACGATGTCTCCCTATTATTCAGTGACTAAGGCGAGAAGAAAATTCATACGTTTTCATCCTATATTTAGGAAATTCAGTACATTCCCCTTTATATATTCTCTATTCGCCAAAAGATTAACTTTAACCAACCTGGCACTATGCTAAAGCCAAACCATAGGCCTGTGTATGGGCAGGTTTATGCCTAATTTGACCTTTGATTAGGGTCACTAAAACCTTCAAGAAAAAAATATCATGCGATTCCCAATAGCCCCCAAGATAGGCCCCCTGACTAATGATTGTGTGTATTGAACCAGACAGGGATATCTAAGGCTCAGGAAAGTTTTAAGAAGAGTTAATTAAGATGATCTTCTCAGGTTGACATTTGTTTTTTTTTTTTTTACTTTTTATTCTAATATAAGATTTTAATTTTTGCCTCAGATAGGGGACCAATCACATAACAGGGGGGAAAGCAATGCGATGATGAGCTATGCACAGGCGCATTTGATAGATATCCGTGGCGCCCAACAAACGGATCTGGGCATGTTTAGTTGCCAGACCACGTCTCATTGAGAAGTGGTGGCGCTAGCCGGGCTACTATTTCACAATATTATTTTTTTTTTGAGACCCACTTCACAAATGACTCTTTGTATTAAGGAAAGGTTATTTATTCTAAGAAAGTACACAACATAACAGAATATACTTCATCTGATTTACAAAAGACTGTCAGTGAACTAAGGACTTGTAAACTTTAAAGTAAAATGAACAAAAAAACAGGTTTCTTTAGATGCACCTTGACTTCGCTCTACAAAAATCGGTATCAATGGGTAAAACCTCATACATATAAAAGTCAAATGTACAGAAGAGAAAATAAATATGTTTCACATTAAAAATCTAGTTTTTTTTTACTAGTGCAGCAGAGAAATTGAACTGATATGCACTCATACACACACTACACAATTTCTAGTGTGTCAAACATACAAGTAAAACTAAAACATTGGAAAGAGAATCTATCACACCCTCAAACAGAACAGTAATATAAACAGTATTTCATAACAGCAGAAATGAATTCAGTATTCTGAAGCATGTTGTACCTAAAGCAATAATTGGGACAATTGTGTATATTTCCATATTTCTACAAAGTTGTCTGCAAAGAAAATAAAAGCAAATAATGTGTACTAAATGCTAGATTTTTTAATAGTCAGGGAGAAACATTTCCCAATATTATCTGTAAGGTGTGGGATCTAAAGAGCAAAGCTAAAATGAAGACAAAAAGTATGCAGCCGTCTAAAATGAGTAAAAGTGTACTCACAACGATGTCTCCCTATTATTCAGTGACTAAGGCGAGAAGAAAATTCATAAGTTTTCATCCTATATTTAGGAAATTCAGTACATTCCCCTTTATATATTCTCTATTCGCCAAAAGATTAACTTTAGCCAACCTGGCACTATGCTAAAGCCAAACCATAGGCCTGTGTAGAATCTGACTCAATGTAAGGCATAATGCAAAATTGGCAGATACAACTGAACAGTGGGAAAACTATGTAGTGTGTTTTGGTAGTGTGAGGTAGATTTGCTACTCGTGTAGGTATGCTACTTGCGCAAATGGCCAAAAAGACCAAAATGTTTAAAACTTTATGGGCCACAAAAGTCATGAATATGTTACTTGTGTACAGTGGAAACCTGAATTAAAAGTGTTCTTTCACAGGCTCATAAGGTGAGGTTACCATAATAAAATCACAGTTTCAGACGTCAGATTTCGAAAACAATGTTTAAAAACAACAAAAACAAAAAAAATACCCGTATTCAAAACACCCTGAGAACTTCAGTACATTGAATTAAAAAATAAAAAAAACCTTAAAGTAATGAGCAATATTATTTACACCATCAAACTAAAGTTAGTACACAGACTAATTTCTCACAATGCACATTTCATCAGCATTCCCAAAACATAGCCCATAATTCACATTTGAAAGGGCACTACTGAATAGCAATCCAGAATATATATCAACAGTACAGAGCTACTAATCAAACTATCCAGGTCACTGTGATGACATTATTAAAGGGACACCTCACCAATTAGCATTAAGCTTTGTATCTTTAGAAAACCAGTCGTTTTTGAATGGTCGTGCATCATTCCCTTGCCTTGAGATGGGAGAAATACTGATTTCAATGAAACCCATGAATAGGACTTCCTGCTTTCAATGATGTAAAAATCATAATTTTACATCATTGAAAGCAGGAAGTCCAACATTGAAATCCGTATTTCTCCCATCTCAAGGCAAACTGAGGGAATGATGCATGACCATTCAAAAACATGACTGGTTTTCTAAAGATACAAAGCTTAATGCTAATCAGTGAAGTGTCCCTTTAAGACAAACCTTGCCAGACACAATTTGATGCCGTCTCCTTTTGTCTATCTGGAAATATTGATTGGGTACATAAGCTGACATGATAGAGCCCTACAGTTTGATAAACATTTCAAGGAGTTTTTTGCTTTAATATTTACACGCCGATCACAGCCATTAACATCAAGGCTACCAGAAAGTAAAACCTCTTCAATTAATGTAACATGATATACAAAAGCATATAATTGAAAATAAAACTGTTGAAATGTTTAAATGAAGGCAACTATTATCAATGCATAGTAAGAAAGCAACCCTAAACCCCATAAAAAGTTTCCTGTTAAACAGGTGTTTTCCTTCCACCTATGCCCCTGGTGGCATACATTTACATCTAATAATTCATAAATACATTCAAAATGGCAGCAAACACATGTCCTGCACACACTCAAAGATCCAGAGGGATGATCCGATGCCTGTCTAAAATAATCCTTTCAGTTATCCTTAGTTTGTCACACCTGAGTTTGATTATATACAAAAAATAACCATGCAATTTCTCATAAGCATTCAGTGTTTGCTGGTGAACTATCAACCATTTCCAGTTAAAGTGATGAAATACTGAAGGCTAGAGAATCAATCACGTGATAGTCATTAAAAAGCACTCCTGGCTCATCAAAAGCCTTCTGTTAACAGACAAAAAGATCCTCTAAACCCCAAACAGCTATTGGAAATGAAACAGTTGAGCTACATTTACATCATTATTATAACCGCGAGGAGGAGATGAGATGATTTTAGTCACAATACAAAAATGGTGTATTTATAGCTAGTTTAAAAAAATGAAGTGAAGGTATATTGTTTTAGTTTATCTTTCCTGCTGTCTGTAGGGTATAAAAGACAAATGCAAAAGCCCTCTTGTTTCTATTCCATTATGAATACAGACCATAACAAACAATTGCTATTTTAAATATATAAATCCGATTAGTCCCATCACCTGGGATGAAAGAAATGTTCAGGTGGCAAGCCCCTCTGTAGTGGCATTCTCCCTTGGAAATGGGGAGCTAATTGGGGACGTCTAGAGACGGAGATGTGTGTTTGGCCAAGTGGAAATGGAAGCCGCTGGGGATGCTGCAAAGCGTCCATGAAGCGAGAGTTTGGTTGTTGAGGGCTATAGTGTGCTCTGGCATAATTCTGAGAAGGAAACGGGACTCTGTTCATCATGTGCATTGGATGAGCACGGCCATCTTGCTGCATCCCACTTTGCATTGTCTGAGGATCATACATGAGATTAGCTGAATGCTGTGGGTAAGTGGGACGACTGTGTGGTGCAAGTCTGTGGCTGTCCAAATCTAAAATCTCCTTTGGGCTCTCCGCTCGATCAAGGCTTTCTTCAAGCTGGGCAGGCTTCACTGAACTGACTGCCTCCTTAGCTGCCTCTACAGGGCCATTATCAGGCTTTCTGGAAATCAAGCTGCCACCTGTGCCGTCTGAGCTCATCTGAGAAATGCTGCTCTCTTTGAGATGGCCATTGACACTAGCAGGTGGGTATGCATTACCAGGGCCAGAGTAGTGGGTTCTGTGCCATTCTTCAGTCAGAAAGCTACTTCTGTTGCCTTGTTGCTGAGGATAGTAGTACTGTTGCTGATACTGTGGAAATACATCCGGCCGTCCCTCAGGAGGCTTACCTGCTATGTGATAGGAATATGGGACATGATGCTGATAGGATGGGTACCGAGCAGCACTGGGGTGGATATGAACATTTTGGGATGTGTTCTGACTTGGAGGTTGGCCATTTGGAGACTGCATGTAGAGCTGATTTACTTGACTGCTATGGTTGTAATGGGCTGTGGTGTCATTCTTTTGGCCATGGTGAGATGGCGGTATAACTTGGCTATGAGTAGCACCTGCCACCTGAAAAATTCCCAGGGACTGGTCTTCCACTTGTAATTGTGATTTTGCACTTGGCTTAAGAGGACCATTAGTAGGTATAGACCTAATCATGTCTGAGTTACTGTTATCTTGAGATTCCAAGATCCTCACCGAGACTTTCTGTTTTTGGGTCTCACTGTGTGTATGAGATCCACTGCCAGCTACAGAACTCCGAGTATCAATCTGGGACCCAGTGGAACTGACAGGTAGAGAAGTAAATGGAACGGTCTTTGGAGGATCTGGCGGCTCAGGTTTTAGATTGCTCTGTCTGTCCTGTATGTGCACTTTTACATCACTTGGGATGTTCGCAGCAGAGCTCTGAGCGATTTGAGAGGGACTAAGGGGAGCGTAATGATGTGTTTTTTGAAAGCTCTCCAAGTGGGAGTTCTGAGTCATAAACAGAGGTATATTCTGCCCTTCTGATACCTTTAGTGCACCAGAGACTTGTTGAGGCACTGCCTGGGGAGCTTGTCCTTCCAGTGAGGTGTGTGGCGAGAACATCTGTGGCGTAAGTGAAGAGACATTCCGGGGAGAGTGTGAGGACTCATCAAGTGATCTCTGTTGTGATGTAGTGGGCGCTGCATTGTCGGGAGCATGCGGAGCACCATTTGAAGAATTCTGTAAGGCTGGGTTATGATGAACTGAATTCTGAGAATTACGTGGCAGAAGAGTTTGGGTAAGTTGACTAGGTTCGTCCAGAACTGTTTGTTGGGGAGAAGTCTGAGATACTTGACCATGATATTGTGGGACACCGTGGTTTCTCTCCTGTTTGCACAGATCAATGGCAGGTACATGACTCCCTTTCTCTGAGACTGAGCCTTGGTCAAAAGATTTTTCATGAGAAATTCCAGATTTAGTTTTCAGTGGATCTCTTGCTTGAGCACTTGCAGACTTTGGCTTAGCTGACAAGAGTGTTTTTGATGGTGATAAACCTGTGAAGACAAAAATGTCCTTTAAGATGGTATGATTGAGAATTCTATGAATCACACCATTACAGGAGGTCTTCTGAACTTAACATACGGTAAAATTAACACAAAATAAGCTTGGTTGCAGGAAATCACATTTCAGTCTCAGAAACTAAAACAGCCACACATTTCTTAACTTCAGTCACATTTGACAGCATTATGTTTACATTACTATTTTACTTTCAACTTGACCCTCTGGAGTCTAACCCCCCCCCCTGGGGATTTGAAAAACTGTTCCAAACACACATCTCAATCTCTGCTAGTTTTTGTCCTAGAAACATATAAGTGACACCATAACCTTTAATCAACTAGTTTCCAGATATATATATGTTTTAAAAGAGAATGTATCTATGGCACTTTGTAAAAACAATAAAAGAAAATCCTAGGATTTCAGTCCTCTCACCTGCAGCAAGCCCATTCAACTTAATTTGCATTTGAAAGAGACACTCACTAAGTGGCACATTTAAGGCTCTAGCACGCTCCTGCGTCTGCGTGACGCGCACGCGTCACTGGACGTTTGACGTGCGTCATTTTAGACGCGTATAAGAGGCATACTCCAACGTCTGTGTCCTGAATGCGCGCCAGCCGATCAAGGTTAGCGCCTGCGCACTACGAATTAACTGTAATACTCTGGGATGTGCGACCACTGAACTAAGGAAGAGCCAGGGAAGGAGGACTTAAATACTTAAATACACTTAAATACAAAAGATGCAGCTGTTAGATGAGGAGAAGCACCACGAGTACTTTCTCCTGTCTGCTGAAAAGTTTGATGAGTTGGTTCTTCACATCTCTCCATTTATCATCCACCAGAATAGGCACAGCACACTACGCGTAGGCTAACATTCCAAGTTACAGCTAAACTAATGGGTTAGCTTATGGCTAATGTGTATGAGAAATCCCATAGAGATGCTAACGGTTAGCATAATCGATAAAAGTATATATTTAGAGCGAACTTCAGTCCACAACTTGGATTACATAGGAGGTCTTTGTTTACAACTGACTATTAAAATACTCAAAGACTAATGTTTCGTCTCCATATAACAACGTTAGCATGTAGGAAACGCCAGTTTAAGTGTTCTTCTGTCTGTTTGCTGCGTTTTAAGCGTTATTTCTGTACGTGCTCCACCTACTGGAGCGGCGTCTTTACAGCAGTTCCGTTTCACACATGCGCAGTCTACGCGTGAAAGAGACGCGCGGTCTTAAATTTTGGTCGACTCAAAAACGCGACGCATGCCGTAAAAATGACGCAATTCTCGTCACACGCTCACCAGGGCCGCGTGCGCGTGACGCAGACGCAGGAGCGTGCCAGAGCCTTTAGTCTGACTTTTTTCCAATTTGTAGTAAAACTACATAACATTTTTTAATGTTCTTTTTACTTATACAGAGCCAACATCGTTGTTTTCCAGGTTCAAACTTCAAAAGTCTTAGCTCGATATATTTATAGTGTGTTTTTTACCTTTGAACTTTGACCTTTGAAAATCGTTTTTTAACTCATTGGCTGCCAGCGATTTTCAGTGCAGAGCGCTCCATACTGCCAGACGTTTTACAGCATTTTGACTGTTTTTCCAAGATCCACCGAACGGTGAGCTTTATGACTATGTACACACCGAAGGTACCAAATGAAAGAGTAGACTCTCTTCTTTCACCAGGAAAAAACGGTTTGTTTCTATCGTTTTCCGTTCTTTAGTAATCGTCAGTAGAACATGGGTTAGTTTTGCTAAAAACACCTGTTTTTCACCAAAACATTGAGAAAACGATCTTTTTGTGAAAATCAACTTTTTAACGTTAGCATTTCAGTAGTAGGTCAACCACGATTGCACTGTTATCTCGTCAGTCTCGTCAAGGTTGCTAGGGACTCTGATGGTCGCTACAGACTCTGAACAGGACGGTAGACTTAGCAAGCTAGCACTAGCAAAGTTGTTGTTAGTCTATATAGCAATATCCAATGTAAATGGATCATACCGTTCACGTGTTTTCCATCCTTGATGTAAGAAGTAAGCATATTTATTCCCTGCATCGCGTGCAAACTAGATCCACTGTGGTCGATCTTCAGTGTGTTTGTTTGTTGTATGTGGCCCTTTCCGAAACCAGTCCCTACTCACTTCGACTCGGTTAGCGAGTGAACTTCCTTTTCAAGTCCACTCGTGGGTGCGGAGAACACTCGCATTTGAAGGGTTAGGGGGTTAAAACAGCGCTACATTTCGGATGCGCTTGAAGGGAGAAGGAAGTTGACGTCATTTTCGTTTTTATTGAAATGATGAAGCCAATATATATTAAATCGCCAATTAAGATGTTCTGGACACCCCTGTGTATTAGGATATACATCCCTCTTCTCTCCTTTCATTACTATGAGTGAGGAGTTGCATTTTATGCTTTATTTAACATCAAATTATAAAAGTGCTGTAAATGCGACCTGCACATGTGTTTAAATATTTCAGCCTACTTCTGTACGATCTTGCACATTTTACTGAGTATCAAACTAAACATGAGTTGTTACAATGTAGCTTAAAACACGCTTTTGTCTGTAAATGCTGTCACACGGACCAAAAAACAACTGGCAGGGAGATACGCGAGCTGCACGAACACTTGAAAACGGTTGCACCTGCGTTTCAAGAGAGCATCGATGCTGACTTGCTCCTGGAGGCGTGGTAGCCCCTCTCCCTTGGCACTTCACTCGTCTCAAAATTCGTTTCGGATGATACTTAATGTGGCGGACCCTCGCGTGAACGCGCAAACGAAGTGGAAGTGTGTAGGACTAGGGTTTAGGGATCCGTTTCGGAAAGGGCCTGTGTCTCTGCATGTGCACTCTAGGCAGATACTAATCATCCAAATGGCACTGCTGCCATCTAGCGGTTCGGATCGATAGTGCAGTCTGTTTACAAGCCTGAAACTCTGCCAGATCGTCCCCAAGCCCACCCAGGAGCCCTCCCCATTGAAAAAGGCAATTGACGTCTATAGATGTTAATGGCAGTCAACGTATGTGTCTAAATTGACGTTTAAAGACGTCAATGGCAGTGAATGAGTTAAATAGTTGTGTTTACACTGAATTATAATAAAAAGCAATTTCATTACATCCACTTTACTCACATATTGTGGAGGACCTCTAGAATATAACCATATGTGCCATCTCTGCATAGATGTTTTTAGTTAGATGAAAAACTTAAAAATCTCAAGGTATAGCTGACTGCCTCAAAGTGCCTGAAAAGGCCCCGGACCTCCAAGTGTTAAAGGTGGAATTTACCGCTAGCTACCTGTGCCCTGAATACATTGTAAAAAAGACAGTGTCTCTGGAAAGCCCAGATTCCATAAATAGCAAAAGTTAGTCAGTTAAGTTAGTTAAACCTTGAGTTAGGTAGTTAGTTAATGGTTACATCAGATAGTAGTCAGATTAACCCAATGCCATTTGCCAAATGCATTTACTCAGCAGAGCTCAATGTTGTTTAATCTTAAATTCTCAAAAGTAATAAATAACAAATAAAATTAAAAAAAGTATCACCGCACACCATTGGACTACGCTTTTAATAAAATAAAAAGTTAATTTTATACCCTGAATCAACTCCCACTAGATTTGCTTGTTTTAACAAGATGGCTCCAAATGCAGTGAAAAGCAATGAAAAAGTCAAGGATATTTGGCTTTTGGCTTTAGTTTCAAATACATTGTTTGAGATGACGATACCACTGTAGCTTGAACATTTTACATTTTCCATAAATTTCACCCAAAGCTAGATATCCCCAACTAGGGGCCATCTCCAAACTATTCCGACAAAGTTGGGAGTATGGCATTGTTCAAAATCTCTTGGTTAATTCTGAAGCATTCAGAGTTCCTTTCAAGGGACCAAGCCCAGCTTCCAACATGACTATGGATGTTGCTTTGTGCACTGATGCGAGTTTGGTATGGATGAACCTGACTGGCCTGCAGAGTCCTGATCTCAACCCAACAGAACACTTTTGAGATGAATTAGAGAGGAGACTGAGAGCCAGTCTCCTCATCCAACATCATTGTGTGACCTCACACATGCACTTCTGAAAGAAAATCAGTCAGATATGAGGGGGGACAAGGTTGTGAATGGCCTTGAAAGTAAACAGGAGGACTAAATTGGATACAGCATCAAAGATAAAAACTAGCTAAAATGCCCTGCTCACCCATGCTATGAACCCTTAAATAGTAGGGGACACATAACTGAATAAACTAAAATCAATGGTTGTTAACATTTTACTTACTTAACTTACAGTCTTCACCCATTTCTTTGTTGTGGATGCTGTGGCTGTCAGTGACAGGACATAGAGGCTGGACATCTGGTGGGGCCTTCTGAGGAAAGTATAGTGGACCGCTGCCCTGAGGAAACACCGGAAAGGTGGCGATGGGTCGGCCAGAACAAGCTTGAGAAGATGCAGTCAACTGTTGCAAGGCGAGCATTTCTGGACTGTCAAGCATAGAAGCCAAGTGAGGCTTAGAGTTTGGAGGCATCATTGGCCGCTGAGAGATGGGAGGAAGGGAGCCAACAACACTTGGAATCTTGTTCTGATTGTTGTGTGGAGTGCAATCCACTGGTTGCTCTGGCCAAGATTTTGGTGGTAAGGGATGAACCACACCTAGGTTAAATGGGTTTCTCTGTTTGCGATTTTGCTCCATCATCATGGGTCCGCTTTGTCTGGGCTGAAAATGATTGTTCATCCCCGACCAGCTGTTAGGTGGCTGACCAGGAGGACAGGAACTATGTTGAGGGGGAACATCCAGGCCTGAGTGTCTGTTGACACCTCGGTAGAACATCTGACCCCCATCAGGACGCTGGTTAGATGGGTACATGCTGCCCTCTGATGGCGGTGTGCACAGGCCTCCAGATTGTAGGGCTACTGGTCTGGGGCCCAACGAAGGGCCATGCATAGGACCCATGTAGCCATGTTGCTTCTGGTGATGCGGTGGAAAAGGTCTAGTCTCAGTCATTGGGTACCTTGGGCCTGTATAGGGTCCCTCTCCATAAGTAACCTGTAATGAATAGACAACTATGATTATACAAGCATTCTATATGATTCCTTAGATTGCTTAAAGGTGAGGGGTTTATCATTAAAAACACACTTAAAGGACACACAAAGATGAAGCATAAAACTTCTTTTGTTTACACAGCACATTAGCTGGTTGCAGATTACTAGGGTGTCACGAGAAAAAATAACATTGAAACATTTTATAAAATCACTGCTTTGGTGACCTCCCACTTCCATTGAGCCATTGTCACTTGGGTGCAAAAATCCTGAAATGTTTGCCCTGAATAAAACTTCATTTCCAGCCGTTCGCATTCCTTTTTTCACCTTATAACAGTAATCTCTACACTCTTATGAAAATAATTAATGAGCCAGAAAATGTGCCATACAGTTGACCATGAAGGCTCTATTTCTTGCAGCTGTTAAAACATGAGCTAGATAGGTTCTATACAACCAACACCATGAAGGGAATGGATTTTCACTCATGCCTACTGTACATCTAGCTTATGGTATAAATTCACGGTAAGCTGTTTTACTGACAAAAGGAGGCTTAAATACAGGGGTTCAAAAGTATGCAATGCAACTAAGTAAATGTATTCATCTGTTCATCTAAAATACATGTGGTGCATTTAAATAAACTCTTGAGTTTTGTTTTCTCTCAAAATGAAATTGGCTTCCCATTACATTTGGATACTGGCATAGAGTATTGGGCAAATAATGTGATTATACAAAAGGCCAGGTGACACATCGCAATGATACCACTTAATACCACATACTAGATCAATATGGAGGAGCAGACGCAACGCTCTGTCTCTCCAGATTTAGCGAAGTGTCAGTGTTGTATAATTGATTTGAACTCTATCTATAAATCTATGTTTTACCTCAGGGACAGGAATAAAAAAGCATAAGTGTGCAATGCCACTAAGTTAGTGTGTTAATCTATGAATGAAATGAACATGGGCACTTCATACACAAAATGATTAGAAACGGAGCTACAGTATTCTCACACTGATTTTCATGTCGTATAAACTTTGAATGGCCATACTATCAACATGTTTGTCTTTCATCCTACAAAGTTTGGACAAGCTAAGAATAACAAATCTGACACTGTGCAGCAACCATTTTCCTGGATTCTGTTTGATTTGGATACGGAAGGATGTTTGGATACAGAATGACCCGAATGTAAATACTCATACATGTAATCTGAAAAAAAAAAAAAAAAAAATTGGTGCATCCCTAATAATTGTGGATGGTGGAGTAAGAGTGTCACGATTTCGATTTCAAATCGAAATCGATCGAAATTACATCTCAATCTCGAACTTCGAACTTAAAAGTAGAATCGACGATGCAGCCACACCCCCAATGTCACGTCCAGCATGTATGCCCAAAACGCAAAAATACACACGTGTTAAACTGCAGCATCAACAGTCCTCTAATTTTAGGCTGCAGCCAGTTTAAAAATGCACATCAACTGACCAAAATCGAAGGCCCTCTTGTTACTCTGAAATCAAGGGTGTGGAAGTACTTTTGCGTTCATTCACGTCAGTTAGCCTAACACCAATTTAGCATTCTCAACTTAGCAAGTAAAAAGATGATGTAGTTAGCCTACAGTCTAAAATGACTTTAAGGCTTAAAATGCACATTGATAAGTACTTATTCCATGAACACTAACCTTGGGTCTCTTCAGAGTGTGCACAAACATTCAAATTATCATTCTGTGTTGCTTCATTTCACTGTGTTCACATGTCTATGTTTAACATTTCTTTTGTTTATAACCTCATGGTTGGAACGGTTTCAAAATAAAAGCCCCAAGAAACAGAATAGGAAAAGAGCAAAAATAAATAAATAAATAACAATACAACAACAACAACAACAACAACAACAACATAAGGAATGCATTAAAGGAATACGCCACCCAAAAATGAAATTAAGCCAGTCTCGGTCACCCCCAGAGTTAGAACAGTGAAAAAAACCTGGTTAAAATCCGTCCGGGCATTATCCTGCTTTGGGAGCAGCGTTTTTAGCTTTAGCTTAGCATAGTTGCTGTAAATGAAGGGTGTCAGTTAGCACGTCCTCCAAAAAAGTGACCGAGACATCTAATTTTTTTTCTAAATATATCTTGGGAGACGTGTGTTCAGAACAAGTACAAATCATAATGCAAAATCGAACGAGGCTATTACCTGGGCAGATATTTACTTGGAACTATATTCAGCCTCATCACAGGTGAAGCACCGCTAGCCTCACGTAGCACTTGAAAACTCCTAACTTTGACTGGAACTTCTCGGAATGGGATTCAAGTGCTGCTGCATGAGAACCTTGTGCCTATCTAGCAGTGCTTCGCCTGTGATGAGGCAGAATATAGACTATAGACTATGCCATGTAAATGAAAAATAGTTATTAAAATAAATCACATATATAATACATATTGCACATATATAAACTATATGTTTTATGGTAAAATATTATTCTCATGCCCAACTGACAGGAAACCCTTGCGACATCTGCTGTGAGAAAAGAGAATAGCAGCCTGGACAAACATGGCCGAACGCGAGACAACATAGTGTTGTCACATAAGTGAGCGCAAAATAGCTCTAAACTAGCTTGTACCGGTGTGCTTTCGATCATGTAAAAATTCTGGGTGACAAAACACGCGTATTTAGGAAAAGTCGTGAACGTAGGGTCCTGGAATTTAATTTATATTTTATTTTTTTTGTAATCGCAAAAGACCGCAGCCCGGCAGTTCTAGGTATATCTAGGTGAAACCCACACGGCACTTCTAGTAATACGCGTCAGCGGTCAAATGACCAGCGCTTGGTGCTTCTAGTGTTAAAGGGGAACTCATTTCATCATGTTTGTGGAAATATTTTTTGTAGTTTGCTACTTATAGTGTGTGAAAAATATTTACCAATATTTGGTATGGTATTTTGTAGAGATGCACCGATATGGAATTTTAGGGCCGATAGCGATAACCGATATTTATCGGTTTGTTGTGGCCGATACCGATACGATAACCGATATTACTGTTGGAGAAAAAAAATAAAAAAATGAATAGGGGACAACATTTAATAGGCATCATTTAATTGCAGTAATTGTATACCACCAATGACGGACATAACTCAGCCTAATAGTCCTCAGTGGTACAGCAGTCAACAGCAATAGCCTGGGCCTATGTGTGTCTCCTTTAAGTGAACGTGACGTCATTGACGTGCGAGTAAAGGGACTCTTTGAGTAGGCTGAGCTTCGCTCTCAGGAAAGGATTTTGGGCTGCATAGATTCAGTGCAGATTTTGTTAGAATGGTGAAATACATCCAAACAGCTGACACTGTTTTGAGGAAGCTCAAGTAGCATGCAGCCAGACGGGCCTTATGTAGTTGGGAAATTAGGCTTTAAAAAATATCGGCGCAAATTATCGGCCGAAATTCTATTATCGGACCGATAATAATATTTTTTTAATTTCACTTATCAGCCAATAATATATCTGCCGCCGATATATCGTGCATCTCTAGTATTTTGGTAGCTTGCTTTGATTCTTTAACAATTTGCAAATAGAGCAAAAAGAGTGGAAACAAGTTTGCACTTCTAGAGTTAAGGTGATGTCAATTTATATATTAAAACCTGAAAGCTTAAATGATATGACAGAATTTATCTATGGGTCAAAGCATCGTAATGCTCAAAGAAGCAGGTTTCTCGCACACTGCTGACAGATGAAGAATTGGTGGAAACCCATCAACGCAATCAGGATAAAATGCAAAATAGCGGCTCCAATCTGGGCAAAATTCAGCTTTTTTGCGGCCGTGAATGAAATGGCGATTTCATCCCTGGTTTCGGTCTCGATTTCGCTTGTTTTATGCTTGCATATTTCTCTGCAGAGCTTCCCCGACAGCTTTAGCATGTATATTTATACATAGGCTATATATAAATATATAAATGGCAAGTATGGTTCTTCTTGTTCCTTACGCGTCTCAGCCTTCCAGATGTAAACAAGGAGCGATCGTCTCCTGAACAAACTGCAAGGTTGCAATAGCGAATAGGGACACTGGGGGCGGGAGGAAATATTACTGTTTTCGATAAAACTGGTCAGTCAAGCAAAACAACGATTTCTAAGCGATTTTATGACTATGAAAAAGTTGCATAGGGTCTCTTTAAGACCTCTTGATGCAGATAGCAGTTCTACTGCATGTTGCTGGTTTATTCAGAATATGTCAATAAACATGTAAATGAGAGCATTCCTGTTTCTGCTGGAAATGGAAAACTTCTGTTTTTAATATTTTCAGAATATGACCAGAGAAGGGATGGGCAATATGGCCTAAAATCCATATTACGTAATACAGCAGCCTATTGCTAGCCTAGAAATCTAGATGCCCCTAGTGTAATTTGGCTGGCAGGGCAGTCTAGCTACGCTCCATTGAGCTTAGGAGCTAATAAACGGAGAAACGGACGGGCCAATCACAGCATGTATAGTCGGTGGGCGGGCTTAACATAATAGTGACTGACATGCGACCAGAAGTTGCGACGGTAACGCATTCTGCTATTTGAAAACAAGAAGATGATTCGTTTAGCGTCATCCTATTGAGTGGAGAGGGAAGGTTACGCATCCTGCAACTTGAAAACAAGACGATTCGTTTAGCATTATCCTATTGCGGACAGGGAATTTGAAAGACAACCGTTTATCCCACCCCTCTGATTGATCCCTGCCTATGGTGAGTTCCCAGACCCTACATCTTGATGTGGGTCTGGCTGGTCAGGCTAGCCTTTTGCAATAATGATATATATTGCGATATAGAAATTATAATAAAACCCATTTCAGAACAGGTTACATAGACCCTAAGGAAAGCCAGGGAAGGAATTTTTTTTTTTTTTTTTTTAATTAAAAGAAACAAACACAGTGCGCAGTTTGAGAACATTTATTAGGTGTTCCCACAAAACGTCACAAAGCAGCGGGATCCATGTTGAGGGTAGAGCCAAAGATCCTTCATACTGACAAGATAGAGCAACATAATGCATCTCTATGGAAGCAAAATTCGAACAGTTCCTGTCTGCTTAAAGAGGCGTGTCGCAAAGACGTCATAGTGGGATATCGATCTCAGATTGGCCAACAGTTCAGTTCGAATGTAAAGGAGGTCTGCTTAAAGGGGGATTTAGCCCCCCTCCCCTTTGCGAAGACAGAACGCGGAAATGATTGAACGTTTGCGCCTCTCGCTCCGCTTTAACCCTCTCTGGTAGAGCCTCTCGAAATCTGAGGGTATGAGTGCTGAGGCTAATTAAAAAAGTATCTTGGCCTGGGAGAAAACTTGCGTGATGCTGATGCGTGCGAGCAAGGTGAATCATTACGAGAATACTGGCGATATTGAGGACATTAGGCAATCGGGGCCACCCAGTGAAGATACCAGACAATTTCACGAAAAAAGTGCAGAGAGAGCGACACCAGCAACTTTGAGCAATGGATTTAATGACGGCTAAGGTTAGCAGACAATCGGAGGAGGATGGGGACTAATGAACGCCAAATGTGAGTAAACGGTGTAGTTATGTTGATTGCCCAAAGGATTACTCCTACTGTTAGTGCATACAGCTTAACCTAACTGTGTCGGTGATTTAGACGCAGGCATTTGATTTTACCCCTGTGTGAGAGAGCTGGTGTATGTCAATCTGAAGCGATCTGAAGTGATGGAAGGAAGGCTAACTTAGGTTATTGGTTAGCGCTACACAATGTAAACAAACTCGTCCGAATTATTAGCTCACAGCAAATTGACCATGGACACAGCGATGTCAGATATAAGATTGGTATTCTGAATGTTACATCGATATAAGAAATGTGTAACAACTATCCTTTATACAGCACTTGCTGCTAGCAGACTAGCCCAGTTAACAGGTTATGAATAACCAGCAGTGAGTGAACTGTAGGCTTTGGGTGCCCTGTGAAAATTACTGTCCTTTATACCATCACTTATTATGCTCACATGAACGGCCATAAACCAAGCTTTCCAACGATATGTATATCGAAGGTATCACAGAAACTATCGCTAAGATAACCACATCCAAAGTTGACATGGTTCTCCCGTCACGATATGCTAGAAGATAACAACTTTTTAAGCGGCGTGGACAACGGGAATGACTGCTATGTGTTGAATCTTAATTTTATGGGAATTCTTGGTTGAAGACATACTTTTACTAAACATAGGCTCTTGATTTTTTCCCCCCTTATTGAGATCAGTAGAAACACTCTCAGAAAAAGTAATGGAGGAGAGAAAAGAAATTCCATCAGGGACTGAACAGCAGACCTCACAAGTTTGAAAAATAGTTTTGGCTATCATATTCAGAGCACCCCAACACCTTGCAGGAATATACAAAGATTTCTAAAATATTTGTTTCTTTATTCTCCATTCTTTATTACCTCTTGTTCTTTTTAAAAACACCAATTTGACTTGTCTCATGCAAATCTTTCTTTTTCATTTTCCACCCTGAACATGGACAAAATGCACCAGATCAATACGTGTTGTCCCCACCCCTGCAATTTCAGTGATTCAGTGATTTTAGTACCACCTGTGGTTAACATAACAAAACATATTTCTCAATAGATCTCAATGGTGCATTTGACCATGTTCAGGGTGGGACAAGAGACAGAACAAAATTGAACCCCCCCCCCCCCCCCCGGTAAATCTGACTGACTTAAAAAGTGTTGATCTTAGCACAACATTTTTTTACAGAGTGTCTCCTGGCTAACAATTTCAGAATTTGTTGAGACACAAGTGCGTGCGCTCTGGTTGAACTGACGTGGAATGACCCTATAATGAGTTAAAGTCTATTTAAAGTTTTTGAAATTTTAAGGGGTTGTACATCTCACCTGTATGTTGTAATTGTGTGGCATACATTGTGAACGTGATTCCATAGACATCACTGGATTTTGGCCGTGGACTAACATCAGCTGAGTTAACATTCGAGGTCCAGATGGATCCGCTGGATGATGGAGCTGCTAAGAGTCAAGACAAGAGAAGTTTTTTTTAAGTGCTGAAGCAATGGTAACTACTGTACAGAGATAAGGGTATATTTGTTAAAATAAATAAATAAATAAAATAATCACATTAGTGTCCACTGAATGTAAACATGAAGTGCTTATTCATATCGATTTGATCAAAATAGCAAATAAAATGTAATTGTATGTATAGAAGTATTTTACTTCAACTCACAAAATAACTTTTTCATGGTTTGTAAAAGGCATACTAAAAGGCATACTTCCTTCATATGAATGGACTTCTATTAGCAACACTGGTCAACCTTTTCAATCAATGCACTGCACAGATATGCAGATATGCTATGCAGCTTATAATCTTGATTATATACATGTATACCCCCCCCCAAGAAAAAAAAAAAAAAAATCAAATTGACCTGTTTTGTTGGAAGGTAAAGATTAGGTTGAATATCAGTGCTAGGCTTCATCTGATTTAGGCCAGCATTTGGTGAAGTCGTTGGTTCACTTTTCATTAGGGATGGTGGCATGGCTGCTGTTTTGCATCTTTTCTCATTACTTGTACTCTTGCCACTGGGGAATGCTTTACGTCTATGGGCCAGTTCAGTGGCTCTGATCAGACCCTCTGGGCCTGCCTGCCGTTGTCCCTTGCTTCGTTTTCTTTCCTTTCGATCTTTGTCTTCAGCGCTCACATGAAATTCTTCATCCGTATCACAATCCTCGGGAGGGCAGTGCTTCTGCAGTGCTCTACTGAAACAACGTTCCAGGGACTCAGCCATGAATGTATATTCTGAAAATATATAAAGAATGGCATATGATACCAATACTACCATCAATCTATTTACTCCACAACCTCCCCGTACAACTCCCAGCTTTGTTAAAAGAGAAGAGAAGAAAAAAAAATTGAAAGCTTGGATGGTTAACACTAGAAGCGCCATGTCGTTCTGACCCACTTATACCTAGAAGTGCCGCGCCCCGGTCATCAGACCGCTTTGACTTCCTACTAGAAGCGCAGTGCTGGTGTGAACTACTTAAAACGCGGCTGAGGCGGTCAAAAGACCGCTGAGTCCTCAGACTGGGACGCTGTTACTTACACATAATGATAGCTATATGGCGCTTCGTGCACGAATCAAATCGTTTGGTCATAAATTCAGTTTGCACTAAGCCATGTGTCATTTGTGTCAGACCGTCAGTGTTGTGCACGTTCACACTTTTCAGTAACTAGTTCAAAGTTCAGTTCACACAAGTGCAAAGTGAACTGTTCACGTTCATAGTTCACCATTTTTAATTTTGAACTAGTTCAAGTTCAGTTCATTTGAATGAAAATCTGTTTCTGACGGTAGCGGACATTCAGACATGAAGCATTATGCGGAATGTAGGGTACAGCCAGAGAGGGTTAAAGCGGAGTAATGAAGGATCTTTGGTACAGCCACCTGTTCTCATCTAATTTAGAATGTCCGTAAATTGGGCTTTGTTTCACAGATACCGACGCCTAATAAATGCAGCCGCACATTTATTAATAATTAATACTAATAAATGAGTCAGCTGTGCATGCCTGACAGCGGAAGAGTGTAGGCTAGTTTTTCCACCGGGAGTATGGAGGATCTATAGCCTTGCTGCATTACCTGCAGCGATGGAACTGTTCAGTGACATACTGTAGGGCTCTTTGAACACACGTTATACATCCCTCGATCACTGACATAGCAGCGGTTCTATTATGTGTAGGCCTACAATGCATCATGCGTAACATGATCATGGGTAGCCTAATGTACGGTAACGTAGTGCAAAGCTGTAGTTTAGGAGTGGCGCCCGTGGGCAATGAGTGTGACAACGACATGCTGTTTCTAAAATGCCAGCAGATAGTGTCACTCGACTTCTCAGGACACAATAAATTCCGTAACGTTTAATTGGACCTCAACAGTGACGTTCGTTGTTCATTTCACATAATCTGAGCGAATTCACGTTCAAATTCATTATTTACAAATGTGTTGCGTTCAGTTCAACGTTCACAGAAAAATGAACGTGTTCTATGAACGCGTTCTTTTGAACTCGTTCATGCACAACACTGCAGACCGTGTTGAGTCTGTGGTTGTTTCATTATGACATAGGCTACAGCACGTTTGAGTTATCGGTTCATTTATTTGTGTTGATTTGTGTTGTTTGAGGTAAAAACTCTGGAAGAGTTCTTGAACAAACCTTAAAGGAGACTAACGTTTCGACGTTATGTTACGTCTTCATCAGAGTCTGTTGGCACATTAAATAAATATTTAAAATCTTAACTTCTGAGTTGCTCCGGTGAACCCCTTTTTTCTCTACTAAGTTGTCCTCTCCCGTTGACGCACCATTCTTTTCTATTTACACAACTACACGCACGCAGGCGAATTGAGTAACCTTTTACCTTTTCACTGGAGAAACTAACTTGGAAGCAAGAAATGTAAATACCATGTACATTGTCCTATATACACCAATACCAATATACATGGTCATGGCTTGTGTGGTTTACACTGAAGAAAACAATGGTACTCAGTCTCACCCATAGCATCCCCCATGTGATCCCTAAAGGAATGACCCTTAACCTGTCGACCTCCAAACATGTGACTACTCTCAAATGTCCTTAACCTGTCACAAACTGAGTGACCTATAAAAGGGAAAACAACCCTAATATTTCGAGGAGTTATCTGTAGCCAGATGCTCCCACACCGTAGGTAGGTGTGTTAGTCTTCAATCCTCTGAGCTGGTAATGTATTTTCATTCTCTGACTGTTTTGCACGATAGCCTAAGTAATTCCTTTAACCTGTTGAAGTAACTTTCACACTATGCATTTAGATGTACTTCTGTAATGTGTTGGATGAATAACTTGTATCTGTCAGATAAATTGTTATGCTCTGATCCGCATAGGCTTTCTATGTACTTATAGACCAGAGTGGTAGTTGTAGGTAACGGTGTTGGCGCAATGAATGGCCAGGATTTAACTATCGCCGCCGTAGAAGTTAAATCAGCTGAAGTAGTAAGCTACAGCAGAACTGACTATTGAACCGGGAGATATTAGCGAGGGCAGTTTGCCAGTGATGATCTGAACGAGACGGCCTCACCTTAGCTCAGCCTAAACCCTCTGTAGCATGAGGTGTCGTAAACCGGTCACCACCCTGTGTATAGTATAGCAGCCTAAAGCAGCCCGAGTCAGCACTGTAGTCTCTGCCTTATTTCAGAACCTGGGACGAGTAATTGTGTTAGAATGGGAACTGCCCGAATTAAACGGCCGAGGAAGACACCCACAAACATTATTCCTAAACGAGAGTCATAAGAAAACGAGTTAGGCATTCTCATTAAACAGCTTATTCTGTAGGTTTATCAACCTACTATGGATATTGACTTTACTTTGAACTGAAACGTTCCATATTTAGCGGAGTCTATTAGGTTTAACAGGGGTTTGCAATTGATATTTTCCAACCGTGCGTAGATGCTTCACGCCCTCATTGGTTCAGAAAAGTGACGTCATTACATTTTCAACCAAAGGATATCTGCTGAGACCTAAAAAAAAATCTCTTTCCACTTAGGGAGATAACACAAACTCATCTCATTAGCTAGCTGCACACACCTTAGAAACTAGATGGTAATCCTCCAGTTGTGAAGAGCAGCAAGTCTGAAATATCATCAAAGAAGCTAGTTCCTACTGCCATTAACGTTAATGGATACCATGCCTCTGTTCAGGAGAATAGTGTCGCGATCACCACGCTCAAGTATACATGGTTACAACGTTCCCCGTGACGTCACATTGTCGCACGACAAGTCGGGTGCGTGGACTGTACCGGCGCCTTAAGTGAATTGGTTAGACGAGTGTATGGGGTAGGGGGAATGATCGCACAAGACAACTATGCTAATTGCTCTTCTATGCCTCCTGCCTCCATGTGCGAAGGTTTCAAATAGGCTATGTTTGCAATGGATAGTGTGTTATGTAGGCCTAAAGTGCTGCGCCGATCATCAGCCATCTGTACAGTCTTTGTGCCTCTCCGAATCCGATGGAGACTGAATAATAATAATAATAGGCTAATAATAATAATAATAATAATAAAAACTATCTCTTGCTCTAAAATGGGATGTCAAAATTGACAAACTGTCATTTTGTCAAAATGGCAAACTGTCCTAAACATTGCGTTCGTTTTTGTGACTTATGAAGCATATCCGTGGTAAGTTGAGCAGACTGCTGTTTCATTGAAAGAGGGTAATAAGCATTTATCTTCCTCTCCATTGACCAAAACTTTGTCCTGGCATCTCTGCTGGACTGACTGAGTTACGTCGCGTCAGAGAGCTGTGAGGTATGAGCCGAGCTATATGCGTATAGCGTCGAGTGGCGCAACGCTAGCTTTCTCGCCTAGCACTCAATAGACCTGGGTTCAATCCTCACCTTGAACTAATTGTTGGACTGTTTATTTGTCTTTATTTCAAACATTTGGTTATTCATCTATTTCAGATAGTTTTTTTTTATTAAAAACCATTAACGAAAAATAATTGTTAGTCGACGTTGAAAAACGGTCATTGAATTCAGTCAATTGCTGCGTTTACATGAGAGCTTTAATTCCGAATAAAACCAAGATAATTCGGAATAAAAGTAAATTCCGCTTTAAAAGAACCATGTAAACGCTTATTCCGCTTGAAAATGATTATTCGGAATTTAATTCTGATTTAAGTGGTTGGTTTATTCCGATGTTAAAGCGGAATTAACACTCTCCTTGATCATGTAAACCTTTATTCCGATTCAAAGTTTATTCCGTTTGTTTGGCGCATGCTCATACAGGAGGAAGAAGCAGCGCATGCTCGTTTCATTGCTAATTCGGCTCAGTCTTCTTCCCCCCTTCTCCAGCACTCTTCTCCTCCTCAGCTAGCAAACGTGAAGCTTGACAATATTCTTGAGCTGCTGGTTAAATAGTAGGCCTATTATCAGAATTACTGCGAAAACCGTTTTCATTATGTTATTGCCCATGCTGTAACGTTAACCCGAGATGACAAAAAAGCCGCTAGCCAGCTAAAGTTTGTTTTCTTCCGGTAGACTTTAATTAGGCTGTCTTAATTAGGCCGCCTGTCCAATCGGAACCCTTCCCGTTCAGCGGAATACAATAAAGAGGAATTAACCTATGTTCCATGTAAACACCAATTCGGAA
Organism: Sardina pilchardus; assembly: GCF_963854185.1. Classification (NCBI taxonomy): domain Eukaryota; kingdom Metazoa; phylum Chordata; class Actinopteri; order Clupeiformes; family Clupeidae; genus Sardina; species Sardina pilchardus. The sequence continues at coordinate 4,113,321 of NC_085003.1, read as the reverse complement.
TTATTATTTCCATGTAAACTCTAAGGAGAATATTTTAATTTCGATTTATTTAATTCTGAATAAACTAATTCGGAATTAAAAACATCATGTAAACATGAGGCGTGTAAGATACAAAATGTCGCTCGCAGCGGGGAATGATCCCGGGTCGCTTGAGTGCTAAACGTGAGAACTACCGTTGTAAGAAAATGCTTATACATTAGTCTGAGCTTTAAAAGATACAACTATAGAAGATATACAACTTAGAAGATATACAACTATAAATGTACGTAGGCATACTGAGTAAGCCCAAATAAATGAATAAGAAAAGTTCTTAGTTGCCCGCAGATGAATGATTTGGCCGAAACTAATTAAAAGAAGACGAATTTCAGCTGAAAATATTTTTTACACACGTATGCCTAGAACGTCACAATGCATAACAATTCGCTTTTCAAAACAAACTTGCATTTTACCACGGTAAATTGCCTCCATAGACTATGCCATGCAAATGAAAAATAGTTATTAAAATAAATCACATATATAATACATATTGCACATACAGTACAGGCCAAAAGTTTGGACACACCTTCTCATTCAAAGAGTTTCCTTTATTTTCATGACTATTGACATTGTAGACACACACTGAAGGCATCAAACTATGAATTAACACATGTGGAAAGCAAAAAAGTGTAAAACAACTGAAAATATGCCTTATATTCTAGTTTCTTCAAAGTAGCCACCTTTGCTCTGATTACTGCTTTGCACACACTCTGCATTCTCTGGATGAGCTTCAAGAGGTAGTCACCTGCAATGGTTTTCACTTCACATGTGTGCCCTGTCAGGTTTAATAAGTGTGATTTATTGCCTTATAAATGGGGTTGGGAATCAGTTGTGATACACAGCTGATAGTCCTACTGAATAGATTGTTAGAATTTGTATTATGGCAAGAAAAAAAGCAGCTAAGTAAAGAAAAACAAGTGGCCATCATTACTTTAAGAAATGAAGGCCAGTCAGTCCAAAAAATTGGGAAAACTTTGAAAGTGTCCCCAAGTGCAGTCGCAAAAACCATCAAGCGCTACAAAGAAACTGGCCGTCCCAGGAAAGGAAGACCAAGAGTCACCTCTGCTGCGGAGGATAAGTTCATCCGAGTCACCAGCCTCAGAAATCGCGCGTCAACAGCAGCTCAGATTAGAGACCAGGTCAATGCCACACAGTTCTAGCAGCAGACACATCTCTAGAACAACTGTTAAGACAAGACTGCCTGAATCAGGCCTTCATGGTAGAATAGCTGCAAGGAAACCACTGCTAAGGACAGGCAACAAGCAGAAGAGACTTGTTTGGGCTAAAGAACGCAAGGAATGGACATTAGACCAGTGGAAATCTGTGCTTTGGTCTGATGAGTCAAAATCAGAGACCTTTGGTTCCAACCACCGTGTGGACTGCAGAGTGAAGGCAAAAGGGCCAACAAGTGCTAAGCATCTCTGGGAACTCCTTCAAGACTGTTGGAAGACCATTTCAGGTGACTCTTGAAGCTCATCAAGAGAATGCCAAGAGTGTGCGAAGCAGTATTAAAAGCAAAAGGTGGCTACTTTGAAGAACCTAAAATATAAGACATATTTTCAGTTGTTTCACACTTTTTTGTTAAGTATATAATTGCACATGTGTTAATTCATAATTCTAATGCCTTCGGTATGAATCTACAATTTTCATAGTCATATAGTATGAAAATAAAGAAGGGGTGTCCGAATGAGAAGGTGTGTCCAAACTTTTGGCCTGTACTGTATATAAACTATATGTTTTATGGTAAAATATTATTATCATGCCCGACTGACAGGAAACTTATAGGAGTGAGCCCTTGCGACATCTGCTGTGAGAAAAGAGAATCACAGCCTGAAAAAACAAGGCTGAACGTGAGACTGGCATGGAAGAAAGAGCAAAATAGCTCTAAACTAGCTTGTACCGGTGTGCTTTTGATCATGTAAAAATACTGGGTAATAAAACTCCCGTATTTAGGAAAAGTCGTGAACGTAGGGTCCTGGAATTTAATAAAGTGAAAATATTCTATAGGTATATCTAGGTCAAACCAACATGGCGCTTCAAGTAATACATCTCAGCGGTCAAATGACCGGCGTTTGGCGCTTCTAGTGTTAAAGAGACCCTATGCAACTTTTTCATAGTCATAAAATCGCTCAGAAATCATTGTTTTGCTTGACTGACCAGTTTCATAGAAAACAGTAATATTTCCTCCCGCCCCCAGTGTTCCTATCCGCTATTGCAACCTTGCAGTTTCTGCAGTAGACGATCGCTCTTTGTTTACATCTGGAAGTCAGAGACGCATAAGGAACAAGAAGAACCACGCTTGCAATTTATATATTTATATATAGCCTATGTATGTATAAATATTAGAGATGCTCCGATCAGCATTTTTGGGGCCGATCACCGATCATCAAAATCATGATCGGCCGATTGCCGATCACTGCCGATCACAGAATGGCAGGGGAATGAGAGTCTTTTAACAATAGTCTAGCAGAGTTTGCATCATTTGTAGAAATTATACTAACTATGAATTAATGTAAGTGGCATAAAAGACAGTAGGCCTGTAGAAGGTGGTAGAAAGTGAAACCGTGGAAAAGTATGATTGTACCCTTAAGGTTTGCTAGACATACATCTAAAACATACTTGCTTGATACCAGCTTGCTCTAAACCAAATAAAAATGTGCAAATGCAGCAATGAGAGATAAACTTATATGAAAAGAATATTTACTCAGATTTTCAAAGTGTGATTCTGCTTAAATAAAAACATGTAATTTTACTTAGAATAGAAGTATGATTTTGCAATAGATTATAAAACTGTATTTTTTACTTAAACTTGAAAGAATAACTGTTTAGACTTAAAATGTATTTTTTTCCCTTGAATTTGATAGAATGTTTAATCAAAAGATTTAAGTGTTTTAATCCAACTTATATAGTATGTCATGTTTAATGAAATGTGCTTAGAATTAGTATAGAGGAAAAAGCTTGTAGTTCATGTGCAGGCCTGAGTTCAAAGTAAGGTCACCAGAAAGAAAAAAAAAAGAGAGAAAAAGACACTTGATCGTGTTGAAGCGCAATAGGTCTAGACTTGGGCGTGAAAGTAGTATAAAAGGTCTCCTTCGCGGGATCTTAGGGGGCTTCTCCTTTTTCTTTTGGACTCTGAACTTTGCATTTCGAGACAGATAGAATTTTTTTTTATATTGTATTTTATTTTTAATAAAGTCAAAGCCCTAACCTTCTGTTAGGGCATTGTTTAAAAGCCGCCGAGAGTTTCTTTTTCGTGTTTCCTGCCTCCCCTGTGTCAAAGAGAACATCGATCCTCTCGCAAGAGGCGCAAGCCTACAGAGGGGACCCAGTGGGTAAGTTTGTCTGTGATTTGGGCTTACTTTCTAAGACACCGTTAATGGGCAAATACTTACTGCACAATGCACTGACACATACAGGAGTAGCGAACTCAGCTGTGTATTTAGGAAGGAAAGTTCTATACACCGTAGCGGTCACAAAACCAACTAGGCTTCGTTTAACAGTTGTATTTCTGTAAAATAAGGTCTAAATGCATACCACACAAGCAGGGATATGGTAATTGGTTTTTAATAAGTAAACTTATGTAAAAACTGAGCACAAATTGTTACAAATAAAATCAAAATCTGTGTAATGTCATGTATAATATGCAGATTCATCCTTGAAAAATTCATATTATCTTTTTGCACTGTTAGTAAATTAAACTAAGTTTGTTGTGAGTAAACAACTTACTTTAACTTATTGAAAGCAGATGCGTATTAATAACTGAGAATTTTTATCTTTCAGTAATTCAAAATAATACTAGTTTAGATTAACTGAATTATTTTCATAGATTGCAAAAGGTCTGTCACTGGAGAAAGAAAATACATATGTGTGGTCAGCTTCGATAGTGACTGTGAAGCTTTCTGCGGTCCCTTGTTCGATAGACAACGTCTGCGATGCGGTCTCTGTGACCGGAGGTTGACCTCAGTAACCATAGTCAAGAGTCAGCTGCCATAAACACAATCTATTTTCTCCGAAAGTGTGAAGACACTTTATTATAGGTACGATTGCAGGCAATAGGATCAGCAGTGAAAAAGGACTAGATTAAAGAGAGCCTCCTAAAAAGTTTCACTTGTTGACCCCAGAGTCCTGATCAAGGATTTTTGGTCCAAATAGAGAAAGTCTCTCTCTTTTGCATCAGTCCTTTCGTACATCCTAAACCCGTTGAAAAGGGGCCCCTGCAAAAAAACACGATACTGACAGTCACTTCCTCTTCTGCAAGGCAAGTTTTGCAGAGACAGAAGAGGAAGCACACACTCTTTAGCAAGGCGAAGAACTCGCAGAGTCTAAAGACAAGCATACTCTTTGGTAAGGTGTGAAAAAAACACAGAATCCAAAGACAAATACACCACACCACTCTTCTTGAAAAAGCGAGAGCCTCGCTGATTTTTGAAGAAATACACACACACCCACGGAGTAGCGATCTCAACTGTGATTGTAGTAGCCCTATATTCACCAGAGTAGACACAAAACGCAACAGCCTATAGGCTGGTCAAGATGTTGAGGAACCACCATTTATCGATTTGTATTTAGAAAATGAAATAACTTTGGCCATCTTTTCCAAATATGCAGCGAGACATAAAATGATTTCATACAAGGAGGGGGTCAGGCAGACCAACACACAGATCACCTAAATGGGATGGGCAATCTAAATAGACTGACTACATTAAATTAAAAACGTGTTACACCAAAACCTACTGCCACAAAGTGCAAAACTATGGCTTTTTCTCTGTTCCAAATCCCTAAAAAAGAAATAATGTAAGCTACTGTAAGCAATAAATTGCAAGTCTTTTTTCTCTTGAAATCCCCCATGACTGAAACATGCCGTTAAATGCCACCAGTTTGGGTCAATAAAGTGCGCTGTTAAGCTAGCAGGGACATTGGACAGGCGTCTGCGCTTGGGAAGCTAATATACCCTATTCTTCAGCTTGTCAATGTAGGCTACACTGTTTGGTAACATGGGGAGATACACATTAGTATTTCATGCCTGCGGGGTAATATCGTGGATCAAGGCAGGTTAGGGCCGACTTACATGGCGCGATATTGCCATGTTTTCACAGTCGGTGAATAAATATCCAAAGTCGGGACAGAAATCATGGCGCGGCGCGCTCCCGTGTACTCGTTTAATGTAAGGTGTCAATTAGCGGTTGTAAACCAGTCAGAGTCCTTTTCTAATTCTGCCGTTACGACAATATCAAACATGTCTGATATTATCGCATGTCTGCATAGTCTGTGACTAGTTTGTGACTTAAAACTCTATGATTTGTCTTTAGAGGTGAGAGTCTGACTGTCTTTCAAAAATATTTTAGGCTACAAATATTTACAAAATCATAACGTAGGCTACTGTATAATGAGGGCTTTATCCTCCACAACGAATAGAGGTTGTTCGTGGAGGCAAATTAATTCTGAACGTGATGCCTTTCCATCTCTTATCATCCCTATCGTTAGTAGGCCTAGTCGGCAGATTGAAGCATGGGGAAGTTGGCTGGTTTAGTTTCTCATACCCGACATATTCAGTTGTCCGTCAGTGGTGTTAAAATGTTGTTGGTGGCTTCCACCTCGAGGGATTTCAGCACGACATACATTGCAAATGGTTCATTTTACACTGAACCTTTAGCCTACTCATGTTTGCCACTGCAAGCTCCTCTCTACTCTAGGCTGTTGTATGCCTGTGCGCCGTGCCTGCAGGTGGAAAAATGTCACGCAAGTAATTTAGGTCACATGATCGACTTTTTTGATCGGCGCTTTTGAGCTTCACCGATCAAGCCATTTTTAGCCAATATCGGCCGATCATGATCGGCGGCCGATCGAATTTATTAGCATCTAATAAATATACACGCTAAAGCTGTCGGGGAAGCTCTGCAGAGAAATATGCAAGCATAAAACGAGCGAAAACGAAAAACGAAACCGAAACCAGAGATGAAATCGCCAATCCTGCATAGTTCCTCTTTAAACAAGAAATTGAAAATAGTATTTATAAATGTGTGATTATTGTGTAATTACCTTAACAAATCAAGACATTCCTATATCCTTAGAATGAGTTTCAAATGTAGATAGTGCAGGGAAGCCGGGCTATGAAGTAGGGCTGCACTAATGCATCTACCAACATCGGTATTGTTGACTGATATCAGCCATTGCAAATGTATGACATTTACCAATGGCAGTGACTGATCTGATATATCGAAACAATTCTGCACTATGAATATTTATGGATCAGTGAATATTTTTGTTCCACTGTACTAACATGTTAACAACAAAAACAAGGAAACAAAAGTATTGACATTGGCGCACACCCAAATTGTTATTCGATATTGTACATCGATATTGGCCCAGAATTTCACATGAGAAGCACAGCGCTCCTATTAGGTGAGCTTCACAGTCCATCACACAAGGAAAATGACACGAATATAAAATAGATGTAACCAAATTAACTATTAGGACTAGTAACTATTGTGCAAGCAATGTAACCATTGCACGGTGGTAAAAATGAATTGCTGTAGCCTAAATCATTTGAATACAGCCGGGTCATTCCACCTAAATTCAACAAATGCCTTCTGCTCGACCATCTCAGATTTGCTTACAATTTTTAGCACCTAAAGAGGAACCATTCAAACTCATTTAACCAAAATATTAGCTTGATATACAACATTTTTGAACATGGTACCCCCCTCTGATTTTTGGCACATTTGCGTACTCATCTAAATCTGCAGCAAAGTTCAGATGTCATTATTAGGGGTGGGAAAAATAATCGATTCTTATATGCATCGCGATTCTCTCTAGAAAGATTCGATGCGAGCCTGCTGCAACATTCTGTTCGCCCGCTGCCGAGCACTACAGAAAACTCTACTCTCTGCCTCCCAGTTCTCTGCTCTACACGCATGTGCAGTGCACCAAACGCAAGTCCACCAAACACATGTGCGAGTTGTTTACAAAGTTTAAGTAGTCACAAAACGGCGAGCAACAAATCTAGGCTGATTTGCACCGTGGCTACTTTAAAAGCTGCCATATGGCAGCATTTTTGGCTCTATGAGGTCGAGGGGAAGCTGGACAAGACCTACACTGTGTATAAGGTAGAAAGTAGAAAGTTGTCCGAGCCCCGACACATTAACTGTAATAATGAGCCCGATTTAACACTTGGAGGTCCAGGGCCTTTTTAGGTACTTTGAGGCAGCCAGCTATACCTTTTTCATCTAACTAAAAACGTCTACGAAAAGTGGCACATATGGCTATATTCTAGAGGTCCTCCACAATAATTATATGAGAGTAAAGTGGATGTAATGAAATTACTTTTTATTCTAATTCAGTGTAAACACAACTATTTAAAAAAAACGATTTTCAAAGGTCAATGTTTAAAGGTAAAAAACACACTATAAATATATCGAGCTAAGACTTTTGAAGTTTGAACCTTGAACCTTGAAAACAACGGTGTTGGCTCTGTATTAGTAAAAAGAACATTAAAAAATGTTATGTAGTTTTACTACAAACTGGAAAAAAGTCAGACTAAATGTGTCACTTAGTGAGTGTCTCTTTCAAATGCAAATTAAGTTGAATGGACCTTTTGAATGGGCCTGCTGCTGCAGGTGAGAGGACTGAAATCCTAGGATTTTCTTTTATTGGTTTTACAAAGTGCCATTGATACATTCTCTTTTAACCCGACAATTTTTAATACGTAGGCCGTTATAACTGACAATCTCAACTAAAATTCAAAGTTGTTTGAACTACAGAAATAGCCTATGCTTAGAGATTTACAGTGCATGAAAATGCACTGTACTGTTCTTCCTAGACTCCTTATTATTATTCCGCTTACCAATTTCATTTTTTCTATTCAGCTTGAACCGTTTAACTTAGAAACTTCATTTCTAGACACTTGAAATGGCCCGCATGCGCATGAGCTAAAAGTTTCTCACTTCAAACTAGCTTTACACAAAAACGATAGACTTGAGAGCTGTGAAACTTGACCAGAACATAGTTATACATTTCTACTCCATGAAAGTTGAAACAGAATGTAAAAAATATGTTGTAGCCTAGTTTGTTAATAACTTAACTTAACAGTGACATATATACCTTAATTGTTACAACCTAGATGCAGCCATAAAAAAGTGCGGTACAGTTGTAACAGTACAGCGTCATGGTTATAACAGTGCTAAAATCGTGAATCCTATAGCCTAACATATTTTAACACCAAACACTGCTAGATTAAACAAAGAACATCTGTTTTCATATATAATCAACAAAAAAAAGTCCAAATGTATGACTGTTAAAGCTAATTATTGTATGAGTGATTATTGCTGACTATGATACAGTATTATGCTAGCTCACAATAACCTTTAAATAGGTTTATTTTGGTCATATCGACTTGATAGAACCTGTTAATATAGTTGATGAACTGCTTATTTCTTACATGTCTGAAGCATTTGGTCCAACACTGATATTTGAAGTTGCTGTGTTAACTTTAATTGGGTGTGATCGCGGCACATAAACATAATCCATAACTCGCAATCATAATTGCTCGCGCATGCGCTATAAAATCAGTTTAGTTTGCCAGAGACGGGTGTTAGCCTACAACTAGCTCTTTTACTGTCTATGCAACTAACCCGCACGTCATGTTTTTTATTTTCATTTAATTGCATTTGCTGTGACTATATAAATCAAATGGCACTCATGTTAACTTGAAACAGAGGGACTGACGAAATGAATGACATGTGATTGAAGTCTACTCATTAAAATTTCACGAAGCAAACAGAACGTAGCCTAATATCAATAGGGCAACTTTTAACACGCTCCGCCAGCGGGCCCACTCGGAATTGTAACCTAACGTCATTACCAGGTGCAAAACTGTCACAGATTAATGACGTGTGGGACGCATTGCACTGGAATATCTGATTTGTCTGTTTAGACTGTAGACACATGAACACATATCCGATCCGTATCTGATTTAAAACCACATACGAAAGGGGCCTGTATCCGATCTGAGGAGATCGGAATTCATGTGTTTTTTTGTTTACACTGTTGTGGCACAGATCGGATACGTGCCACATGAGAGCAAAAAATCGGATTTGGGTCACTTCAGACTGGCAGTCTTAGGCTGCGTTTAGACTGCCAGTTTGAAGTGACCCAAATCCGATTTTTTGCTCTCATGTGGCACGCATCCGATCTGTGCCACGACAGTGTAAACAGAAAAAAAACACATGAATTCCGATCTCCTCAGATCGGATACAGGCCCCTTTCGTATGTGGTTTTAAATCAGATATGGATCGGATTTGTGTGCATGTGTCTACAATCTAAACAGACAAATCGGATATTCCAGTGCAATGCGTCCCACGCGTCATTAATCTGTGACAATTTTGCGCCTGGTGACGTTAGGTTACAATTCCTAGTGGGCGCGCTGGCGGAGCGTGTTAAAAGTTGCCCTATTGATACTTTGATAGACTATTACGTTTCCGTAGACCATGTATTGAGAATAAAACATTTGTAGCCTACCTAATTATCTACAATCGTAGGCCTATAGCCATCCAAATATGAATGATTTACTGTAAATAGCCTACAACCAGAGATATTAAGCAAAAAAGTGCCAAATTCAAGCATCGCGATTTGTAGGCTATTAGCCTATTTTTAAAACTGCAACTGCAGTTCTGTTTGTTTAACTTTGCTTCGTAAAATTTGAATGTGTAGACTTCAATGTCATTCATTTCGTCTGTCCCTTGATCTGTTTCAAGTTAACATGAGTGCCATTTGATTTATAGTCACAGCAAATGCAATTAAATGAAAATAAAAAACATGACCTAGACCTGTGCGGGTTAGTTGCATAGACAGAAAAAGAGTTAGTTGTAACACCCGTCTCTGGCAAAATGAACTGATTTTATAGCGCATGCACGAGCAATTATGATTGCGAGTGGTATCCGCCGTTCATTCCGACATACCAGCACTCCGACATTGACGTCTAATTGTAGTGGAGGCATGTCTCTTTATGGGAAAAAGTCCCACCACTCCGACATTTTTTTTTTTCATGGTCGCAGTGGCGGTATTTAACTTTTTTTTCAAACAACGTGCCATTCCGACATGAGGTCATTAATAGGCTATTAATGTCATAACTATATCCAATTGTGTAAAATAATAAAGATTCACATTTAAAATGTCATTGAGAAGACTTCTTGATATGGTTATGTGTCTGTTGCGTGCGCGACTCGGGGAAGTGAGAGCAGTTCTGTACATGGCAAGTTGCCATTATTCGCGGACTAAGTGGAGCTAAATTAAGTTATTATTTTGCTGTCACTTCGTCTGTTTATGGCCTAGAAGGTTGTATTTGGTATCTGTGGATAGCTCTAGCTCTCCTCTTTTATCTGACATGTTAGCCATATCTTTTTGACCAGGGTTTCACGAGTAAATCAAACGAAAGTAGCGGTAGCCGAAACTATATGACATTCTTATTTGTTTGTCACTTCGTCTGTTTGTATAACACAACAGGATCGATGTGTTTGGTATCGATGGAAAGCTCTGTTTCTCCTCTTTCATTTGATATGCGTGTCATGTCTGTACGATGCCTGGTCCCGGAGTAATTCAAGCGAGAGCAGTGGCTGCGTGGCTGAACGCAGAGCAATATAGACTGTAAATATTATATACTTTGATTTAAATTCATGATTATATTTTATTTTCATACTTGATCGTACAGTGTCTAGTCTCGTTGGAAAGCCCCGGTTCTGCCCTTTCATGCAATATAGGTCTCATCTCGATGTGACTAATAATCGCAGAGCAATGTAACAGAGAAGAATGGGTGTGTTTTTTGATGCACTTTGCGTCCGTCGGGCTCATAGGGTCCGTTAAATTGACTTGGAAAAAAATAGGATTTGTAGGTCCTAAACTGTCGGAATGGGGGTACTAAAATGTGTCGGATTGGCAGCATGTCGAAATAGCAGCATGTCGAAATAGAGGCATGTCTAAATGGAAGCATGTCGTAGTGGTGGCATGTCTGAGTGGCAGCATGTAACCATTGCCAGTTATGGATTATTTTTGCCGCGATCACACCCAAAGAAAGTTAACACAGCAACTTCAAATATCAGTGTTGGACCAATTGCTTCAGACATGTAAGAAATAAGCAGTTCATCAACTATATTAACAGGTTTTATCAAGTCGATATGACCAAAATAAGCCTATTTAAAGGTTATTGTGAGCTAGCATAGTACCGTATGGTCTGCAATTAAATGGCTAATCACTCATACAACTAGCTTTAACAGTCATACATTTGGACCCTTTTTGTTGATTTTATATGAAAACAGATGTTCATTGTTTAAGCCAGTAGTGTTTTGTGTTAAAATATGTTATAGGATTCACGATTTTAGCACTGTTTGTTACAACCATGACACTATACTGTTACAACTGTAGCCTACCGCACTTTTTATGGCTGCGCAGGTTGGAACAAAGGTAGCCTATTAACAAACTGCAACATTGTTACATTCTGTTTCAACTTTCATGGAGTAGAGATGTATGACTCTGTTCTGGTCAAGTTTCACTGCTCTCAAGTCTATCGTCTTTGTGTAAAGTAGTTTGAACTGAAACAATTAAAAAATGTTACGATTGTGCTGGTTCTCCCCTACAAGAAACATTTAGCCCATGGCAAATGTAAACACACATGATCGGATTTGGGTCACTGGCGAAAGTAGATGTAAACATGCAATAAAAAAAATCGGATATGAGCACAAAATCGGAATTGAGCATATCCGATCTGCAGTCTAAACGCAGCCTAAACACAGCCTTTAACACTGGCCTCTATGACATCACAATCGGGTCGTTAAGCAATTAGAATCTTATGCCAGGTGGCCAGCCCCACCTGCAGCATCTCTCTCTCTCTCTCTCAGGCTTCAAGCATACAATCTCTCTGTGAAGACTACATATCCTGTTGAAACTACTCAACTATTTAACTGTTCAACCATTCCAACTGTCAGTTATCATCAACTATACGTTAGACCGGACCCGCGTTACACAGAGCAGGTTGTTTGCGCCACGCCCCTTTTGAGGGGAAAACAATCCCTCGAACAAGCCTGAAACAAGCCAAAGTGAACGGTGTTGTTCGCGGTAGACAGACATGCCGAAAAGTTGCTGTGTGGTTGGGTTTACCAACCACAAAGCTAAAAACCCCTAACATTAGGCTATACCAAAAAAGTAATCAGCCTAAAGAAAACGGAAATCTAGGCTAATACTTCGGCTATGACAGAAATTATCATATCTTGGAATTATCTAACGAACAAACTTTACATCTGAGCCTGTGAGTCAACTACACTACACTAAAATTCAAATATGAGGCCAAAAATACAGGAAAATAATTTAGTTATTTAACTGGAGACTCAATGAGATAGGAGTAGGGCTGTCGGGGGTATGACACTGGCCACTGAGTGGGGTCGTTGCTACTGCTAGTATGCTACTCGGGAGACTGAAGAGACATGGTTTTACTTTAATTGAAAAATTAAAATCAAATCAAAATGGTAATATATTGAGTGGTGCTATTGATTCGTTGTGTTTTCCTTTATTATTTACTCCTACGATTTCGGTACGAATTACGTTTATTGACCCTAATTTGCATCGGAGTTAATGAGAGGCGTTGTTTGTTTTCCCCCCAGAAGAGGTTGGAACGTTTTTCGCGAGTCAAGTTCCCGGATGTGCCGGTCTAACGTATGCCTCCAGTCAACTACATGGAACCTCCATGTACCTAGCAACCAACATAGCAACCATTAAAATTAAGCGTTTATGACCGTTTCCATAGCAACCAACATGATTTTACTACAGTAACTTCTTTATTCCTGATAGTGGCCACCATGGATACCCTCTCAACAAATGTGTCAAAATAGAAGTCCTCACTAGCAAGTTAGCTTGTTAGCATGGCTAGCATAGTTAACATAGTTAACATTTTTAACATAGCTGTTAGCTAATCATTTCTAAGTTAGCTAATCAACCTAGTTAGCATTGTTAACATAGTTAACATTGTTTGCATAGTTAGAATTTTTAACATAACTACTAGAAATTATTAGCCAAGTTAGCTAATCAACCTGGTTAGCATTGTTAGCATAGTTAGTATTGTTAGCATTTTTAACATTTCTGTTAGAAATCATTAGTTAAGTTAGCTGATCAACCTGGTTAACATTGTTAATATAGTTAGCATTGTTAACATTTTTACCATAACTGTTAGAAATCATTAGCTAAGTAAACCTATCAACCTGGTTATCATTGTTAACATAGTTAACATTTTAACATACCTTTTAGAAATCATTAGTTAAGTTAGAACTGGAATGTTTAAGCTTTAAACTGTCTACCTTCACACTATGAACTATTTTTAAACTATGCAACCACCATGTTCACCCTAGCTACACCTTAGTAATCTACATTATCTATCTATATATTTTTGCATTTTCATGCACTGGTAATTCCTTGGAATTGCATTTCTAGTTTTACTTAATAATCCAACACAGATGAAGCATGTAATCTGTGTTATTTGTTTATTCAGAAATTCAGATGACACGATTTTAGTCTGACTAATTTACTTTCTAAATATGCATATATCAATGTTTTCCCTACATCATGGCATCTGCATGTCTGACAGGAAAGTGTGTTCATAGGCTACTCGGGAGACAAACAATGTTAAAAATATCTAGAAAGTAGCAGACTGGGCATATGAAGGTATTGTAGGTTGCACTATGTACTTGGAGAGCTAAGGGGTGACCAGAGTATTTTGTTGGCTGCAATCTGCTTATTATCAGAAAATAGGGAGCACAAAATGTGATGATAAACAAAGGGGTGGAAGTTGTGTGTATATACACATGTATTCGTTGGTATATATGGACCATAGGAACATGAGAGGATTCAGACTAAGCAGTACTGCATGCTCATCTTACTGTGTACTTACCACTATCCTCTCCATTGTATTCAAGGCAGTTCTCAAAAATGACCTTCACGTCTTTCACAAACTCATCCTTGACAACATATTCACCATCATTCAACTTCCTCTCAATTGTTGACAAGTCCATTGGCATCTTTGGGGATAGACAAACGCATAACATACATTATGACTGACCGCAACATGTACAATGCATCTTTAAGCCTTTACATTCATTCATATTCATATCATATTCAAGATCCTATTACATGTACCTTGATGATCTCATTATAGTTGGGAGCATAGGACTCATCAACAGGTTCCAGGAATGGCCAAGCATCTTTATGGGCTTTCAGCACCTCCAGGACTAACAATAAAAAAGCCATAATTCAGCTTGTCATTGAGATTTGTTAAGTGAATGAATATTTCATAATGCTAAATGCTCAATTACATTACCTTGATACAGTGCTGCATAATCATCATCAATTTCGTAGCTGTAAGACAAACAAATGTTGAAACAAAACATAGCAGTCTTAAGCATTAAATCAGAGCTTAGGCTGATTAGTTTAGGACTCTTACAACTCTTTGGTCTTGTGATTGATCGGTGAATGTGGCTCAAGGTTCAACAGCTCAGGGGGTAGGGGCTTCCCTTGGGAAAGCAGCCAAGCCTTCTCCTCCCGAAGCTTCCTTCGGCGTGCACGCTCTGATAAAACATATGGGGTGAACATGGCTAGTCAATGAAGCGGCACACAGAAAATAGAGAAGGAATATCTAATTCCGCATATTTACTGATAAAATGATATACAACCGTACACACAGTGGCACACATTATGTCACTTCATTTGTGCAAGCAGAGAATAGGTGTTTTTTTGTACACATTTGTGAAGAATTAACCTGTTTAATCCCAAATTTTTCCTTGACATGAAAATATCAAAATCATGTGTCTTGAATAACCATTTGAAGTAATCAATTACTATTTTTTTTTTATTTGAATTAAAGAGTGGGTGAAAAGGAGTGTTTAATTTTTGGTCACAGTTGTGACCGATAGTAAACAACATAGTCAAATGTCAGGGATTTTCCATTTTGACACATTTCATTGTGCAATCATCTCATTTCCAATAAATTCCAGTCAGAGATGGTATGGGGACATTGTCCCAGGTCTGTTCTTTACATTTAAAATTGTATCACAATATAATACTCAACATTGACTCTGCAATTCTCTGTTATATTCTAAGTGTGCCGATTTTTACAGAGAAGCCATTATATCACATTATTCCACTGCTTGGTTGAATTCCCCATTGTCCTGCGTTCTATAAGGTGTGCATTAACTTTAGATACACGCACGGCTATGAAGTAGTTCCAATTTGTTGGCCGTATCACACTTGAATATTAATTCGCCAAACTCGTTGTGAAGTTTAAATGCACCGTCACGTTAAATACAAGCTGTAAAATACAGACGTTCAGAACATATGCTAAATGTTACTATGACAGAGGTGGCTTTTAGCTAGTTGGGTGGCAGTAGGCTAAGAAAAATAGCAATCTTTCAAAGTTAACGTTCATCAGAATCCTGGGATATGCCAGCTTGACAACGGGAGATTAGAACTAACGACTGGCTTTTGGCCATAGCAACCATCCATTTAGAATCCTAGTAACGGCAGTTTGAGAAATTGGTTGAAATGTGTCTGGGAAAAGTAGTTCTACAAACAATACAGTTCTAGCGATTAAAACATTTAAATTAGCACCGGAACACAACGCAAGTGGCAACAGTGGAATAAGCGAGATAATGGACTTTACGCCGTGCGGTTAGTCAAAGTTAATGCACTTTCCTAGACGGAACGTCCCTCCGCTTCGTGTCGGGCCGTATATAGGCCTATATAAACCTTCTGAATGTTTTGAGTTTCATTTTCACCTGCTGCCAGCGGCACTGCCGTTGCATCTAAAATGTTCAGGATTAGATAGTCTACACTAAATCAGTCAATGGGGCTAAACATTCAATTATCATTATTAATCTACATGGCATGAATTGTGTTGCATCTGTAGGACTCATGAACTCAACATGTATTTATTTCAACACATTTCAGACATTCCGAAAGCTATTAATCCTCCGTAACACAAAGGCTATTGAACATGAGATAAAACTTTACTTATGCATATATCCGATCTGCATCTGCAGCCTTGTCTTGCTTTGTTTGCTGCCGACGTATTTGATATTTGATGTCGTAGAGTGGGTTTTAATTCCTCGCAACTTTTTATAATCATTGCGCATTCCTTATCTGTTTAATAACGTGATCGCGTCATCATTAAAAGTGGTTGCTTGCACTGCAACCCACCCATTTTATGTGAACGCGCACCAACTCCGAGGAGGTTAACCCCAGTTCAACAAATCAACTTCTGTAACACCAGATAACCAGGTTTTGTCAACCCCGGTTTAGCAAAGTAACCCTGGGTTACATCTGGGTAGGTTGAGCTCCCTTCGTAGTACAGGCCCCTGTTTAAGTTTCAAGGTAGGTTAATAAAAACATTGGTATTGAGATTATCAGTCAACTTGAACGCAAGTGTTTTAAATATCAGCAGCATGCTAATAATGATGCTAACCGGATTTAATAATAATTTAGCTAATCGTTTCTATGCATCATTGCTTTCACGATTGTGAATGTTTTACTTGGATTGAATGTGCATGTCGAGGGGCGGGTGTCCACTGAGCGCAAACGACAGGGAGAGGGAGGGAGGAAGAGTGAGAGAAAGCGGGCCAAGGAGAGGTTGGTTTACTTGGGTGAATTTGCATGCACTGTCTACAATGAAAACTTGCGAAAGACATTCATGCTTTCACCCAAGCAGCGTCAGGTGCACCAGTGCAACCTAGAATTGTTTTCAGTCGCAAGTTAAAAATGTTGGTGCCATGGTTCACTCTCCGACAGACTGTTTCAAATCTTTGCTACTTTACGCTGACCACCATGTCACATGACCAGAAAGTAATCGCAGCCTTTGCGGTTAGAAAATTGCACTTGATCATATCGCAATATTATCGCAAATGCAATATATCGTTCACCCTAGCCCCACCTCACAGGAAGTTGAATTGGAATTGGAATTGGAATGACAGGAAGTGGAATTCAATTCATGGCAATTCAAAACAATTCCAGTCACATAACAGGAAGAATGTGTTCAATCTCACATACAGTTTTGGGAAGGTTACTATGGGAAGGTTACTATGGAAATTCAATTGATGATTACCGTTTTCAATTGTAAGTTGTGTGTTTGTTGCGATCATATCTGACAGTTTTGGGAAGGTTACTATGGGAAGGTTACTATGGAAATTCAATTGATGATTACCGTTTTCAATTGTAAGTTGTGTGTTTGTTGCGATCATATCTGACAGTTTTGGGAAGGTTACTATGGGAAGGTTACTATGGAAATTCAATTGATGATTACCGTTTTCAATTGTAAGTTGTGTGTTTGCTGCGATCATATCTGACATTTTTGTGAAACTTCATTGTTAAACACTACCCTTAAATTATGTATGAATTTCTTTGAATTTCAATTCTACTTCCTTTAAAGGTGACCTAGAATGGAAATATTTTTTTTTCTTGGTTTTCATGAATTATGAGAGGTTGTGCATAAACAAAGAGCTATCATGAACATGAGACATGGTTGTGCCCTCCTTCATATGGAAATCTTGAACTTAGAAATAGACACTAAAAAATGGGTGATTCAGCAAAACTGCTTGCTTGTGATGTCAGACCTCGCAAAGCCATTGAAGTTCAATTGGGGTTGCCAAAGAGGGCGCCATTTAGTCAAACAGACCATTTCAATACCCAGCCTAAATATATGGTTTTAATTAGTCTTGTAAACTTGCAATTGAGTTTATTATTTTAAATCAAAGTTGAATATATACTATTTTAACATCAGAGAACACAGTGCAATACTCAATTCATCCATTCTATAGGACCTTTAATTCAAATTGGAATTGTAGTTCTGCATCCTGTTTTTGATCTCAATTCAAATTCAATTCAAATTCAAGAATTGAATTGTAATTTAGCAGTCATTCTCAATTGAATTCTGAATTTTGCACAAGCCTGATCTACACACATTCTGGATGTGTTCTTTGGTCTGTATTCATAAGGTGCCTCTCATTTTGGTATTTTATACATCCTCTCTTCCTTCCTCGGTTCTCGTCCTCACTGATCTACATACAGAATGATGGGATAGTCTATCCAGTGTTTGTTATAAATCAGTGGGAACTAGCCTGGAGGATCGAGGATCGAGCATCGAGGATCGAGGAGAGATGCTGAGAGGCACCCATAGTATCCTTTGTTTATTCTTGAATTCAATGGGGGCCTGCCTCAAGACTTTTGCTGATCACCAAGTGTGAAAACCTCAATGTTTGTAAAAATGGTATGGGGCCAGGCCTCTGAGAAACATCCCAGGCAAAGGGAGAAGTTTTAATTAAAGAACAATAGATTAATTCATTTAATTTAAGAACACCAGACCTGATGGTGTGACTAGAGGCCAAGTCCCCACACCCCACCTTGGCCTAAAACAAGATTTAAAGAGTCACTGCACCCTTAAATATGTTTGTTGAGCTGTTGATTGATTGAAAATACTCATAAGTGGTGAACTGTACTATTACCAGGGTTAATATTGACAAAAATCGTGTTTCTCGACAAAAGTCAAATTTCGTCTGATTTTGGAGATATTGCTCTCCGCGCATTCTACAGGTTGAAACATGCCATGGCATGTTGGTCCAAAATGCTATTGGAATGCTGACGAAGTCTTGTACTTCTCGTCCAACACTACGTCACCGGGTCGTTACAAATTAGGAATGAAACGCCCCAACACCTGCTACCCTGATTAGCCTACCTGTGATAAGCCATGTCTGCAGCACTCATTCCCAGATTGACACGAAATCACCATGGTTGATTGGTTGCAGCAGTGCTGCACTCCCTCTCCAAATTTCAGAACGTCTCGCCCATTTTGAAAGCCTTTTTCAGAAATGTGAAGTGGGTGGAGTTAAGGGGTGAAGTGACTCTTTAAATAAAGGATGTTCCTTTGTTTCAGCAGAGATATCAGTGAAACTTTTGGTGAAGCTGGTACCTCTCCCTTGATGTGTCCTTGTATCATTATTGTAAAGAATAAAGCCTGTTTACTGATTTTGCAGCATCCTGACCGAGCTTCCAGATCACTTTTGGTACTAAAAAAAAAATACCAACATATAGTATTTTGAATTTCATGACATCCACTTCACAATCTGCTATACTAGGATATTAAGTCATAGTACTAGTCTAACCTACGTGCAGTAAATAGTGAGAGTTTTGCTGTTGTTGTTGTTTTGTTTTAAAGTAGAGTAGAAACACTAGGCCTACTGTCGTGTCTCCTAGGCCCCACCCATGGAGCACCGAACGCATGCGTGAATTTGTGCCCACTTCGCTGCTTTTGCGTCAGCGCAAATCAGCCAGATGTGAGGTGTCCGCTCAAGGAGAGACACCTGCCTTGAAAACTATGCTTAGGTAGATAAAGACAGTAACATAACATAAACCATATATAGTACAGTTGTCCCGCTAACCACTCTTGAATTAAGTGCGCCAGTTTGTATGAAAGAGAAGGAATGTGCGTTACTGTTGAAGAGTGTGTGATTCGGCCTACTTCCGAAAGACTGAAATGAACGCTTGGTGATGCGGAACGTGTGAAAACTGGATGAATGACGCTATGAAATTTCTATGCAATAAACGACATAATGACTGAACAATGTGAAAATGTTATGCTATATGAAAGTGCTGACTAATAAAACATACAATAAGTATTACGTTAGATATGGGTTACATTTGGGAAATAATGTGTGGAAATAAAAATGTATGAAAATACTATAAAACGACTTACGTGCCTTCAATAAAGACATGCCTTTTCTTACCTAATTAAATAAACCACACCAATGTAACCAAATGCAATGAAATACTTATAATTCTGAATGTAACATACTAGCAAATGTCTACGATGTTTGAACGTAACCAACCAACATGTTTAAGTAGCCTACACTGTTGAATGTAACCAAGTACACTCTCAATAGAATGTAATATAGTATATATATATATATATATGTAGCCTAATGCCTGTTACTAAATGTAAACTGTTCGTATGTTAAAAACCTGGAAATGCCGATATTGAATGCATCTCTGTCTCAACTAGAATGTTCTCGTCAACACTGAATGTATGTAAAACTCCGCTCTGTAACACGGAGATGTGTGCCTTTGACTGTCTAGAATGTTCTGAAGTAAGTTTAGTTTCCATGAAGTTCTGTGAAGAGGGGTCCGCCCCAGGAATGTATAGGGGAGGACCATGGGGTCACGGGAAAATGAGGACTATAAGTAGCAGGTCAACCAAAGTCCGGGGCTGCTTCTTCTTTCCTCGTCTTACGTGTCGTGTTGCTCTGTAGCTCGTGATAGTCATTATGTGAACTCGGTACTTCGTCGTGAAGCCAAGGATGAGTCCCAGGACTTTGCTCCAGCGAGCATCGGAACTCCGCATCATCGCACCTGCTGCTCGTGGCCTTACACTTGGACAAGGGAGATCACTGAACGAGAATTCATTTGGACTACCGTAAAACTTCAAACAATAGCCGAGTCCCAAATAGACGCATGTCTCTTTTAAACGCCTGGTGTGGCTACAGATTTGGGTTAAAAGCCGGTCTCCAACAGAAGCCTGGTCTGTTTTTTTAGTTTCGGGTTGTATTTATTCTTCTTATACCCGTCAGATCGTCTGTTTAAGCCAGCATGGTGCAGATTGCGCACACTAAATTTATAATTGCATGACTGCAGAGGTGAAAGCCAGAGTTCCAAATTCTTAACTTTTTTAGACATTGGCCTACCGGTATAACCTGACTTTCGCCAGATCCTGTAGTTCGCTGTCTGCTTCACACAAGGATCTGGGACTTCTCGATAGGAGATGTATTTATGAAGGCGGGTCCTTGTAAAACATCCTCGCATGTGATTTGATAAACCACTTGCCTGTTATCTTGAATGACGTGCTAGGCTTCTTCAAGCTCTTGCCAAACCCGGTCGGAAGAAGAGTAAAAACATCCTTGCCACCAATAAATGTCTTCAAAACTATCCTCTGTTAATCTTTTAAAGAATGAATGCTCGATAGATTCGACAAAACGGTTGAAATAGCAGAATCAATGTCAGCACAAGACTCCTCGCTGCGTGCCGCCATTGTTATTTGAATCAAACACTCGCTTCGGCGCTCCTTATTGGTTGCTCATTTTTTGATCACTGGCAGGGGTTTGGATTGCCCTCGCGTCCAGACCCTTGTGTGGAGCTCAGCGAAACGCCTCTGGTGGAGCATGGCGGAACTACAAGGGTCTGGCGAGAGTCAGGCTACTACCGGTATGCTATGTCCTGCATTATTTAATTAATGCCATTTTGTTACATTTGCGCAATAGACAACATATTTTATCACAAACTTTCTTTGTTTAGTTTCACTTTCTCTCGTTTCTCCGCGTTTCTCCGCGTTTCTCTCAATACCATGGCGGAAAAGAAAAAGACAAAGACATGATTTGTTTTAAATGACATTTAAGCTGACAGTTGTCAAATTTGCCTAACAAAATTTGGGAGAAGCAGCGGCAAGATATTTCTCGGTTGATCCAAAGAGGGTGCCTAAAGGCTGAGCTGCAAGGTCTGTCTCCAAAGAGGGAGAGCCCTGCGCATCTGGTCGGAAGCTGCGCAAGCAAGGCAGGCAAGTGGAGGAGAGCGACGAGGAGGAGGAATTCGCAAATCAACTTGTAGCCTAGTTGAGGATCACGGTGATAGCGATGAATAGGATCATTTTTAATCACACGATTGTAGTTGTTTTACAGGGTAGCATTCATTCTTTATTGCTGATGTGTTATCAGGGGCAACAAGTTCATAGGCTCGATGGTAACTTGAATTGTTCAGCCCGCTGTCACATCGTTTCGTTATTTTAAGCGGCCAATAATTTAAGACACAGCCTATTATAGTAGGCTAATTCTAATATGATCTGATTTGTGAAACACATTCGAATTATAGGCTAAATAAAGTAGCCTACCGTAATATAATGTGGTAACCTCCTGTTGTCATGCTTTCCGTCTGCTTATGCTATTGGGTAGTTATTTCTAATCCAACAATAAACCTACACTCAACTAACAATCATTAAATTAAACGCCTGTCTCATATAGACGGCTGTCTCAAATACACGCCTGTGCATTTTGCCGATTTGGCAAAATAAAAGCCCGGGCTATTGTTTGGAGTTTTACGGTATCTTTGCTTTTTTCGACCCTATTGGATTACTTTCTTTTGTTTTTCCTTTTTCAACACAAAATGGAATTACGACGATTATTGGATTAATTTCTTTTGTTTTTTCCTTTTCACCACAAAATGGAATTACCTTTTTTCTACATATTGTAACCAACAAGCTGTATTGTGCCGCATTTTTGCTGTATTTAAAAGTGCTGAAGTAAAAAGACTATTTTAAACCAACGTCCGATTCTTTCAGCTTTTATTCTGTTTTGGGACACATAGGCTACCACTTTCCGAACAGGATGGTAAGATAACGTCTCTCTTCTGTGATTCTTTTCTATTCTTTCTGAGTAGGTTTATTTCTTGTTACTAAGCAAATACTGAAAATAACCTGAGTTTCAGCTGTTCACTGAAACCGAATCATTTACACGTTAGCTAACTGTCAAGGCCTGGATGTTTAGAGACTTCTAATATTTAAAAAGCCTGGATAAAGATATTCTGGTGTCTATCTGTATAAACAGAAGTCTTAGGGGCAATTCCATATCAGTTGGAACAGGTCCGACACCATGGTCCTCAGTTTTTCCTGATTTTACCTAATTAAATAAACCACACCAATGTAACCAAATGCAATGAAATACTTATAATTCTGAATGTAACATACTAGCAAATGTCTACGATGTTTGAACGTAACCAACCAACATGTTTAAGTAGCCTACACTGTTGAATGTAACCAAGTACACTCTCAATAGAATGTAATATGTAGGCCTATGTACCTATGCTATCTTAATGTGTAGCCTAATGCCTGTTACTAAATGTAAACTGTTCGTATGTTAAAAACCTGGAAATGCCGATATTGAATGCATCTCTGTCTCAACTAGAATGTTCTCGTCAACACTGAATGTATGTAAAACTCCGCTCTGTAACACGGAGATGTGTGCCTTTGACTGTCTAGAATGTTCTGAAGTAAGTTTAGTTTCCATGAAGTTCTGTGAAGAGGGGTCCGCCCCAGGAATGTATAGGGGAGGACCATGGGGTCACGGGAAAATGAGGACTATAAGTAGCAGGTCAACCAAAGTCCGGGGCTGCTTCTTCTTTCCTCGTCTTACGTGTCGTGTTGCTCTGTAGCTCGTGATAGTCATTATGTGAACTCGGTACTTCGTCGTGAAGCCAAGGATGAGTCCCAGGACTTTGCTCCAGCGAGCATCGGAACTCCGCATCATCGCACCTGCTGCTCGTGGCCTTACACTTGGACAAGGGAGATCACTGAACGAGAATTCATTTGGACTACCGTAAAACTTCAAACAATAGCCGAGTCCCAAATAGACGCATGTCTCTTTTAAACGCCTGGTGTGGCTACAGATTTGGGTTAAAAGCCGGTCTCCAACAGAAGCCTGGTCTGTTTTTTTAGTTTCGGGTTGTATTTATTCTTCTTATACCCGTCAGATCGTCTGTTTAAGCCAGCATGGTGCAGATTGCGCACACTAAATTTATAATTGCATGACTGCAGAGGTGAAAGCCAGAGTTCCAAATTCTTAACTTTTTTAGACATTGGCCTACCGGTATAACCTGACTTTCGCCAGATCCTGTAGTTCGCTGTCTGCTTCACACAAGGATCTGGGACTTCTCGATAGGAGATGTATTTATGAAGGCGGGTCCTTGTAAAACATCCTCGCATGTGATTTGATAAACCACTTGCCTGTTATCTTGAATGACGTGCTAGGCTTCTTCAAGCTCTTGCCAAACCCGGTCGGAAGAAGAGTAAAAACATCCTTGCCACCAATAAATGTCTTCAAAACTATCCTCTGTTAATCTTTTAAAGAATGAATGCTCGATAGATTCGACAAAACGGTTGAAATAGCAGAATCAATGTCAGCACAAGACTCCTCGCTGCGTGCCGCCATTGTTATTTGAATCAAACACTCGCTTCGGCGCTCCTTATTGGTTGCTCATTTTTTGATCACTGGCAGGGGTTTGGATTGCCCTCGCGTCCAGACCCTTGTGTGGAGCTCAGCGAAACGCCTCTGGTGGAGCATGGCGGAACTACAAGGGTCTGGCGAGAGTCAGGCTACTACCGGTATGCTATGTCCTGCATTATTTAATTAATGCCATTTTGTTACATTTGCGCAATAGACAACATATTTTATCACAAACTTTCTTTGTTTAGTTTCACTTTCTCTCGTTTCTCCGCGTTTCTCCGCGTTTCTCTCAATACCATGGCGGAAAAGAAAAAGACAAAGACATGATTTGTTTTAAATGACATTTAAGCTGACAGTTGTCAAATTTGCCTAACAAAATTTGGGAGAAGCAGCGGCAAGATATTTCTCGGTTGATCCAAAGAGGGTGCCTAAAGGCTGAGCTGCAAGGTCTGTCTCCAAAGAGGGAGAGCCCTGCGCATCTGGTCGGAAGCTGCGCAAGCAAGGCAGGCAAGTGGAGGAGAGCGACGAGGAGGAGGAATTCGCAAATCAACTTGTAGCCTAGTTGAGGATCACGGTGATAGCGATGAATAGGATCATTTTTAATCACACGATTGTAGTTGTTTTACAGGGTAGCATTCATTCTTTATTGCTGATGTGTTATCAGGGGCAACAAGTTCATAGGCTCGATGGTAACTTGAATTGTTCAGCCCGCTGTCACATCGTTTCGTTATTTTAAGCGGCCAATAATTTAAGACACAGCCTATTATAGTAGGCTAATTCTAATATGATCTGATTTGTGAAACACATTCGAATTATAGGCTAAATAAAGTAGCCTACCGTAATATAATGTGGTAACCTCCTGTTGTCATGCTTTCCGTCTGCTTATGCTATTGGGTAGTTATTTCTAATCCAACAATAAACCTACACTCAACTAACAATCATTAAATTAAACGCCTGTCTCATATAGACGGCTGTCTCAAATACACGCCTGTGCATTTTGCCGATTTGGCAAAATAAAAGCCCGGGCTATTGTTTGGAGTTTTACGGTATCTTTGCTTTTTTCGACCCTATTGGATTACTTTCTTTTGTTTTTCCTTTTTCAACACAAAATGGAATTACGACGATTATTGGATTAATTTCTTTTGTTTTTTCCTTTTCACCACAAAATGGAATTACCTTTTTTCTACATATTGTAACCAACAAGCTGTATTGTGCCGCATTTTTGCTGTATTTAAAAGTGCTGAAGTAAAAAGACTATTTTAAACCAACGTCCGATTCTTTCAGCTTTTATTCTGTTTTGGGACACATAGGCTACCACTTTCCGAACAGGATGGTAAGATAACGTCTCTCTTCTGTGATTCTTTTCTATTCTTTCTGAGTAGGTTTATTTCTTGTTACTAAGCAAATACTGAAAATAACCTGAGTTTCAGCTGTTCACTGAAACCGAATCATTTACACGTTAGCTAACTGTCAAGGCCTGGATGTTTAGAGACTTCTAATATTTAAAAAGCCTGGATAAAGATATTCTGGTGTCTATCTGTATAAACAGAAGTCTTCTAAAGGTTATTGACATCAAATAGGTAAGAGCGTAACTTCACTTGACAGTGGGTCCCTGGCCGGACACATAACGAAACATTCGTACCGGTCATCAGGGTAACCTCCAGGGGGCAACACACTACGCTTTATGTTTCTGCTTGTTGACATCTTATTATCATGTTTGTTTGCTAAACTTTGATTCCTTTTAATGTCACTATCAATTAACTCCATTCAACTGCACTTGCTGTTCAGTTGTGGGCACGCAAATTGCAGCACGCATAGAGATGGGCGGTGATGAGCACTGTTTATGTAATGAAGTGACATCTTAGTAAATTCCAAGCACTTGCTGTCTGCGCATAGAAAAACTCAGTATTAGCACTTTCTTTGTACATCAAACCCTGAGTGTAGGCCTTTGCAAGCTTCTTCAGACTTTGCAAATTCTCAGCTGGGGGATGTTTCAAGTGTGGCGCAAGTGAGTGCATTTGACCAGCATAAAATATGTCAGACTGACCGGTCGGTCAACAGTCATGGCCGAACGTGAAAATCTGCCAGTCAGTCCCAGTCATCAGCCGATCCACTGGTGCATCTCTAGTTCAAATCATCAATACAAGTCTGAGCGTGCATTTTCTGAATTTCAGATGTATAATGCCTGCAGTATAAAAACATCCCTTTCAACCTTTTGCTCACCTGCCTCCAACAGAAAATTAATGGAACATAATTCAAATGGAACCACTTGAAGCTGCGCTCACCCTCCACAGCTTTCTCCCTCTCCAGCTCCTCTTGCTGACGTTGTTCCTGCAGCAGCCTCTCCAGCAGCAGTTGTCGGTCTGCCTCCTCTTCTTTCTGCTGTTTTACCTCAGATTTTGCCTTTATTATCTCCTAGGAACGCATAGTCAGTTTTGTCAAACACTTGTATTTTTTGTACATATTTGTATTTATGATGGTTTAATTGTAAACTACACTAAAAATATCTAGGAAAGAAAGTGAAGGGGACAAATAAACCTTTGTATGATTATGTTTCTAAACATTCAGTTATGACGGCACTTAATTTGCTGTATCAAGTGGAACAGTAAGTGTATAAACAACATGATGGACGATGATACCTCCTTGAAAACATTTTTCTCAGAGAGTTTGTGGTAGCTGTCCATTAACTTCTGTTTCTGCTCCTTCTCCTGTAAGTAAAATAGTTTTGAGGAATGGAGGATATGTTGAGTGGGTATGTGGACAGTCTTTTGGAGATCTTGGGGATTGCAACAGTGTATTTTTCAAATCAAAGTTTTCTGATGTAATGTATAGTGTCCTTCAATGGGAAACAATAAATGAGAATCTTCAAAATACATACACTTTTTGCAAGTTTTAATAGCCATGCCCTGAGGATGGTGGTTTGACCGAAAGCTAGGCTGGCTATTAAAACTTGCATAAAGGACTGAAGTGAGCAGACATTTATTTTGAAGATACTTACTTTGTGCTCAACCATACTGCCAATTTCTGGGATGAAGTTCTGAGTGATGATGCGGTACAAATGACGGTCTTGAGGTGATTGCTTGTCTTTGATGCTGTCAGCAAGTTTGACCCACTGTTCTTCTGTATCACAAACCAGGGACCAGGCTCCATGCTCACGTTCTGAAACAAAACAGACAGGCCTACATTCAGTTTTTTAGAAGGTTACTTTGGAAATGTAATTGGTTACTGTTTTTTTGCAATCTATTGGTTACTGGTTTACTGTTTTTGTAAGTTGTCTGTTTGTTGCGGTCATATCTTACATATATTGTGAAACTTCATTGTTAAACACTACCCTTAAATTATGTATATGAATTTCTTCGAATTTCGAATTCTACTTCCTTTAATTCAAATTCAGATTGTAATTCTACATCCTGTATTTGACCTCAATTCAAATTCAATTCAAATTCAAGAATTCAACTGGAATTTAGCAGTCATTCTCAATTCAATTCTGAATTTTGCACAAGCCTGATCTACACACATTCTGGAGCACAATGTCGTATCAAGCCTTCAATTATCTAATTTTCACCACCATTTCTTGTGCGCATTTCTCAATTAACCAGGTCACCATTACGCTACTGACTGCCACCCACTGCTATTAAATAATATTTATTTAAATCAACAAGTCACTACAAAGCAGGCACAGACACTCAACAATGACATAGCCTACTATTTGCTACAACTAAACAATACATGTTTTTGGACAGATTAAGCGAAATTGGACAATGTCCCATGGCACACCTGATGATCTCTCACGGCAAACTGGTGTGCCGCGGAACAGCAGTTGAAAAACACTGGCCTAAACCAAGCAACACTGTCAGGCCTATGTTTTACCTCTAGTCTATCGACAAGGCAGGGATAGCTCTATCTGCCCCTGGTCAAGACCAAGTAGAACATTTGGCAAGACCAATGCCCCAGTCCAAATACTAGCAAAGATAAGTCTAAGACAATAATAATAATAATAATAATAATAATAATAATAATAAAAGTCCAGCCTCAAATAAAAAGACCAGAGGGGCATTTCACAAAGGCAGAATTAGGAAATCCAAGATAAGTGATAAAGCCAGGTTTGTCATCCTTGCACAACTCGTTCCACTAACGTCAATCCAGGATGAATAGGAGCGACTATGTCAAGCCAGGTGTAAGTTATTCAGGACACGTGCAGGTTCTCATTTCTCGCTCGTTTAACTTTTTTGAATGGGGAATCATGGATATTTTTTTAACATAGCGGGAGTAGGTGTGGCAGACCAAATGAATGCAAATTTACATATGCACCCACATGTGAGAGCTTCCTTGTCTCGGCACGCAACGTCATTAACCCTATGAGCCCTAAGCTGTTTTAAGGGCATTTTCACTACCTCTAGTTAACTAGGGTAATTACGGTACTTATGTTTGCAAGTGTTGAATTTTGTGGCAAAAGTTCAAAAACATTTCTTAATATCAATCATTTGAAATGAATTATTAATAATAATATTGTTTAATAAGAGCAAGATTTGCACTCAAATCCCAATTTATTTGCAAAATGTTCAATAAAAAACAGCATATTTCAAATAAATTCTCGCCTTTTGTCATTTCACAAAATAATCGCAATCGTAATCGAAAATCGGATTTTAAGAAAAGAAAATAGAGATTTTATTTTGGGGCAAAATCGAACAGCCCTAATTGTAAGTGCCATTCACACATGCTGCATATTGTTTTTTTCAGCACAGTCTAGGCTACCCAGATCTGACACAATATCATGTATAAATTCTTGCATTGATTTGATTTAGATTTTTAAATAATACAAATTTGAAAAGCATACTATACAAATTCTTACATTTTGATGTGTATCTCACCACAACAAGCTGACAGCTCGACATGACTTGCATGGTTGTGTAGGCCTGACTGTCCTGAAAATGGTAATATAAGAACCATGGTGGAGGTATACTTTGGGGCTGAGCAATTTACAGAAATATGTGGTGTGTGCCTTCCAGAAATAAATGGCAATTTTTATTTACTGCTGAGAAATGACTTTTTGACACCTTTTGTGCTCCATATTTGTGACACTAGCTGATCTGACCTGACTTGTTTGCGTGGTAGCACACATGACGTGCACAGATGATGATTCTCTATAATAGTTTTTACTGCATTGCAAGGAACAAATTAAAGGCAAAAAAGTGTTTATTTGTCAAACAAATTTGGATGCAGTATGAGTCTTGAATTGGATACCATACAGGAGTTTGCTAGGATCTCAAAACCGTATTATGAATGTGACTTGCCATAGAGAAACACATGATAACGTTGGATTATGAACATTATGCCACACAAAAACATGGGGTAACTGGAGCTAAATGAAGTTATTATTTTGCTGTCACTTCGTCTGTTTTATAGCCTAGCATGTTTTTGGTATCTGTGGATAGCTCTAGCTCTCCTCTTTCATCTGATATGCGTGCCATATCTTTCTGATCTTTCGCGAGTAAATCAAACGAGTAATGGTAGCCGAAGCTATATGACATTATTATTTGTTTGTCACTTTGTCTGTTTTTATAATACACAAGGATCAATGTATTTGGTATCAATGGAAAGCAATGTTTCTATTCTTTCATTTGATATGCGTGTCATGTCTGTGCGATGCAGGATTATCGAAGTAATTCAAGCGAGAGTTCTGGCTGCACGGGTGAATGCCGAGCAATATAGACTGTAAATATGATATACTTTGATTTAACTTCATGATTTTATTTTATTTTCATACTTGATCGTACAGACAAGTGTCTAGTCTCGATGGAAAGCCCCGGTTCTGCTCTTTCGTGCAATATAGGTCTCATCTCGCTGTGACTAATAATAACAAAGAAGAATGGGTGTGTTTTTTGACGCACTTTGCGTCCGTCGGGCTCATAGGGTTAAGAAAGCGCTTGCCACCGCAAAGATGCACAAAGTATGACTATATATATCTCTATTTTGTCTTAAAACTGAATTAGTTGAAAACACCTCTTTCCACTTCCAATCAACTACTACTGTAGGCTATTCATCAAACGTCTGTCAAAAAGAAGCAGCAAACAACGAGTATATATTATTAACTAGAAATGCAATTCCAAGGAATTACCAGTGCATGAAAATGCAAAAAAATGTAGATATGGCTATTAAGGTGTAGCTAGGGTAAGCATGGTGGTTGCATAGTTTAAAGAGAGTTGATGGTGTTAAGGTAGACATTTTAAAGCTTAAACATTCCTGTTCTAACTTAACTAATAATTTCTAACAGGTATTCTAAAATGTTAACTATGCTAACAATGCAAACCAGGTTGATAAGTTAACTTAGCTGATGATTTCTAGCAGTAATGCTAAAAATGCTAACTATGCTAACATTGCTAACTATGTTAACAATGCTAACCACATTGATTAGCTAACTTAGCTAATCATTTTAGCAGTTATGCTAAAAATGCTAACTATGCTAACAATGCTAACTATGCTAACAATGCCAACCAGGTTGATTAGCTAACTTAGCTAATCATTTTTAGCAATAATGCTAAAAATGCTAACTATGCTAACAATGCTAACCATGCTAACAATGCTAACTTGCTAGTGAGGACTTTTATTTTGAAACAGTAGTTGCTAGGGTATCCATGGTGCCCACTATCAGGAATAAAGAAGTTACTGTAGTATAATCATGTTGGTTGCTATGGAAACTGTCAAAAACGCTTAGTTTTAATGGTTGCTATGTTAGTTGCTAGGTACATGGAGGTTTCATTTAGTTGACTGGAGGCATAGTTGATGATAACTGACAGTTGGAATGGTTGAACAGTTAAATAGTTGAGTAGTTTCAGTGGTTAAATGATTTAATAGTGTATTATTGCAGTGAGGACTTTTATTTTGAAACAGTTGTGGAAAGAGGAAACAGTTAACAGGATATGTAGTCTTCACAGAGAGATTGTATGCTTAAAGCCTGAGAGAGAGAGGGCTGCTGCAGGTGGGGCTGGCCACCTGGCATAAGATTCTAATTGCTCAACGACCCGATTGTGATGTCATAGAGGCCAATGTTAAGTCTATGGGGAAATTTTGAATAGTTTTTATTTAATAGTTCAAAAAGTATAAAAGTTACAAAGTTGAAAAGTCATAGCAACCCGATCCATTAGAATACCTACGTTACAAAGTTTGAATGAAGTTTCTAAGTTAAACGGTTGAAGAGAAATTGCGGTCAGAAAAAGTGGTAAGCGGAATAATAATAAATATAATAATAAGAAGTCTAGGAAGAACAGTACAGTGCATTTTCATGCACTGTAATAAGAAGCGACCGGATTTCAATAGAGGGGATGCATCCCCTCTAATAAATAAATATTATGTATAGTGATATTCGCCGTATTACTCTGTCATGTTTTCTCCCTGTCATTCCAAACCGTAGCCGCTAGTCTCCCTTCTCTGTAGAACGCATAAAAAAACAAACTTTTTCAAATCGAGTTGGCCTATGCGCACAGGCGACGCGCTCATTCAGCATGAGTATTTAATATCAGGTTCCACTGCCACGCATATCTCAGAGTGACTGCAAACACAGCCTAAACCTAGCTAGATTTGACGATTCTCACAGGAATGGTTCTCCGTTGAATCTACCAAATGTGTGGGATGAGCGGCATAACACTTTTGAGCGCAAATCTTTTTTTTTTTTTTTTATCACTCGTCTATGAATGCACAGCCCACTGCATCTTGTAATTTGTTGTGAAAAACACTTGTGCCATCTAGCCTACAGCTAACAACAACTTGTGACGGCTATTCATTCACGTGTTGTAAAATTCTGAAATTGTCTGAGGTTTACACAGGCTAGTTTAAACTTTAAAATGTAGCCTCTTGTCTCCCATGCCAGTTTCATTCATCCCGACCGGGCGGGACGCACGTTTCCGTTTTGTAGAAATAATTCCTGAATGTTTTTGTTCAGAGCTGAACATGCAACTGTATTTGACAGATGACAGATTTGGTTGCTAGTGACAAAATATTAGCGTTCAATGCGGTACGATCTCGCTAATTATGTTTTAAAAAGCATTAAAAACGTTCCTGCTCTCTTAGGCTATTATGAGCAACAGGCACGCACAATATACAGCTTCAATCAAAGAATTGCAGCTTTAGGCTACTAAATCACAATTCATTAACTTTACCATACAGTCGCAATGTTACATTTTCATACAGTTTCATCTTTATTTCATGGTATATTCTAAAATATCCACCATTACAAATATTCTTGGTTTTAATAGAATATTATAATATTGACTGGCTTTAAAATATATCCTATGGTGCTATGCTGAGCAGTGCAAAGGTTTTGAAAGATACAAAAGGCCCTGTATTGGAGTTGTAAACTTACACTTTTAAGGTATAATATTGTCTAAATTGTGTTAATGATGTTTAATTGGTTGCTGATACAATTAAATCTGATACAATGAATGTGAAATCCAGGTATATTGCTGTCATTAGTGTCACAATTCAACATTTTCAACATTAATGAAATGCTGACAGCCTACTAAATTTTTACTTCAGCTGACCTCCTTGTCTTAAAGCAAATCAGAAAAGAAGTGATTTAGACAAGTGTGTGCTAGACTGCTCTTGTAGCCAACAATCCCCTCTCTACCCTTTGGGAATTGAACTGTTATATGATCCTTGGTGATGTAAATTATGAAAACCTCTTTCTTTGGTTGGTCTTGATGCGGCCTTGACTCCTTTAAGACTCGGTCTCGACTCAGACTTGCTTCCTAAAAGACTCGGTCGTTGTCAAACCAACAGTCCCAACAGTCTCAACCCCCCCCCCCCCCCCCCCCCCCCCCCATCGTAGGGCAGTGGCGGCGATGCGGCGGGGACGGGGGAGGAATTACCAGTGCATGAAAATGCAAAAAAATGTAGATATGGCTATTAAGGTGTAGCTAGGGTAAGCATGGTGGTTGCATAGTTTAAAGAGAGTTGATGGTGTTAAGGTAGACATTTTAAAGCTTAAACATTCCTGTTCTAACTTAACTAATAATTTCTAACAGGTATTCTAAAATGTTAACTATGCTAACAATGCAAACCAGGTTGATAAGTTAACTTAGCTGATGATTTCTAGCAGTAATGCTAAAAATGCTAACTATGCTAACATTGCTAACTATGTTAACAATGCTAACCACATTGATTAGCTAACTTAGCTAATCATTTTAGCAGTTATGCTAAAAATGCTAACTATGCTAACAATGCTAACTATGCTAACAATGCCAACCAGGTTGATTAGCTAACTTAGCTAATCATTTTTAGCAATAATGCTAAAAATGCTAACTATGCTAACAATGCTAACCATGCTAACAATGCTAACTTGCTAGTGAGGACTTTTATTTTGAAACAGTAGTTGCTAGGGTATCCATGGTGCCCACTATCAGGAATAAAGAAGTTACTGTAGTATAATCATGTTGGTTGCTATGGAAACTGTCAAAAACGCTTAGTTTTAATGGTTGCTATGTTAGTTGCTAGGTACATGGAGGTTTCATTTAGTTGACTGGAGGCATAGTTGATGATAACTGACAGTTGGAATGGTTGAACAGTTAAATAGTTGAGTAGTTTCAGTGGTTAAATGATTTAATAGTGTATTATTGCAGTGAGGACTTTTATTTTGAAACAGTTGTGGAAAGAGGAAACAGTTAACAGGATATGTAGTCTTCACAGAGAGATTGTATGCTTAAAGCCTGAGAGAGAGAGGGCTGCTGCAGGTGGGGCTGGCCACCTGGCATAAGATTCTAATTGCTCAACGACCCGATTGTGATGTCATAGAGGCCAATGTTAAGTCTATGGGGAAATTTTGAATAGTTTTTATTTAATAGTTCAAAAAGTATAAAAGTTACAAAGTTGAAAAGTCATAGCAACCCGATCCATTAGAATACCTACGTTACAAAGTTTGAATGAAGTTTCTAAGTTAAACGGTTGAAGAGAAATTGCGGTCAGAAAAAGTGGTAAGCGGAATAATAATAAATATAATAATAAGAAGTCTAGGAAGAACAGTACAGTGCATTTTCATGCACTGTAATTATATGGCCACCATAATTTAAAGGGACATTGTGTAAGCTTGAGGACATTTCATTGTGAAATTCTCCCATCTAGCGGTTAGGGATTATATCGCAGCCTATACGGACTACGGTAGCTTCTCAGGTCAAAAAACATAATACCCAAAGATCTGCGACGAGACAAAACTGTTGCGGAGGTGTGAATTAAATGCAATTTTCTTTTACTGTCTATGATTAAACGTTGCACATCGTTGCCAGCATTTGCAAGCCGTTGCAAAGCATTCATTAGGTTGTTGCAGTATAATGTTAATCTCGTCGTGAATCTACCAAGACAATGACCCTAGTTCCAGTCTCCTAGTCAAAACAGAACTTGTCGTTGCTTGTGTGTGATGCCAGTAAAACTCACTTTCGGATATGTAATAGAGAATGGGAACGGAAGTTAGCGGCGCAGTGCATTCTGGGACAAAAAGGGCGTTTCCCTCCATTAGGTGAGGCCGCGGCGCGAATTATAAACAAGAAACCTATGGAAACCTATGATATTTCGAACAAGATCGGCTAGCCAAAACAGTAACACTAGATGTAAACATTTAGGCTACTATGCTAAAAACTAGTAGTAGAAGTAGTAATGGACCGTACAGAGACAAGCTCCTGCCAGACGCGAGGAAACGTTATATAGAAAAATCTTTGATCGGTAACATGGATCCCTATGACAGACCGTCTGGAGAGTGGACGTGAGACCCTGAAAGTAATACAAAGACACTCCGTTGTTGATTTTTTTTACCTGACGATCGTGGGCACGGACGTTACATCCAACAACACAACAGGTTCGTCCCATGATGTGTGAAAAACAGTGTTAGAAACAGCGAGTTAGCAATGTTTTACGATGTTTACAATGGTACAGCATTGGCAGCAGCGTACAAGTGGCCTCACGTATGTATCCCAGACGCCACCGCGGCGCAACCGCGAAATGTCCGCGACGTCACATTCCCATTCTCTATAAATTATTTCACTTTGCCTGTTAACCGAGCTGGTTAGCACAGTAGCTAGCTAGCAAAGGCCTACATAGAAAGTTAATGGGAAGGGCTAGTCAGGCTTGCTAGCTAGGTAGCCAAGGACTGTGGTTAAACTTGTTGTTGCAAACTAACCTGAAATAACATAAAACCAAAACTTCTCCATTGTCATTGCTTGTGTGTGATACCAATAAGACACACTTTCGGACACAACAAACCATTTCATTTAGCCTGTTAACCGAGCTAGCTCGCTAACGTTTGCACCGTAATGGGAAGTGTTTGCTAGCTGTTTTGTACACAACCTTGAGTCACGGTAAAATGTCATGTTTGGTACAAACCTAATTAAGAAACACTTATGATGTGGGTGCTTGCGTTTCTTTACGAATCTGCAGTCTTAGTTGGTATAGAAATGACTGTGACACGTAAGAGGGCAATAATATGCAACTAACCTGAAACATCCTCCTCCGTTCAGCAAATTTGTATAACTTTGTAGAACTTCTAGTTCTAGTAAAACTATGGTAGGTTAGTTTATCAACTGTCTGTGGGTCTAGAAAGCCTTTTACGTGGCTATGTAAACTAAACTAAAGGCCATTGCGGAGACAGTGACAGATCACGATCAAAGTTACTTTATTTGTTTATTTGGAATGGAAAATACAATTTCAGTGTTGGAATGTTAGATAGACAGGTGGCTTGTTGAAAACGGGTTCATAACTTACATCGCTGAATGTAGGAAATGGATAGATCCGAGATATAGTCTCTGCCATAGACATAGCTATGGTCTCTGCCTTCAGAAGTCAAAGACGGAGCTGTAGTATTTCGCAATCGCATATGTCCGTAGCGCCCACCCGTATTCCAAGATGGCGCACGCAAATGGAGCGCCGGGTCCGCGCTATGGATATTCAAATGAGGACTTCTGAGCCAATAGGAATGCTTCGAATTGGTGGTAGTGGTAATTACACATGAATGAGGCCACATTTATGAATGGGAAATGTTGATTTTGGAAACAAACCATT
This sequence comes from Sardina pilchardus, assembly GCF_963854185.1. Taxonomy (NCBI): domain Eukaryota; kingdom Metazoa; phylum Chordata; class Actinopteri; order Clupeiformes; family Clupeidae; genus Sardina; species Sardina pilchardus. The sequence continues at coordinate 4,077,187 of NC_085003.1, read as the reverse complement.
GGAAATCTTACACAATGTCCCTTTAAATGATATCCATATGGTATTGGCCAGACATTCTGTTGTGTTTTGCGAGTAAATGCAAGTAGTAAATAGAATAAATGGAATACAGCTCTTTAAAAAAATCGCATGGAGGTCTGATTTGAATGACAGATAGCCGAACCAATCAGATAATGTAATTGCTATTAGAATTAACTTGGCTTGGCTGTTAGCCTGGTCGGGACCAGGCTATAAATCACAGAGAATAAATTCCCATGGCAATTCATGTGCCATCTCTTTTGTGAAACCAAGTCAAGGGTAAATTCATCCAGGATAACAAAAAATCCTGGCTTAATCCCTTATCTAGGTTTTGTGAAATACCTCTCTGGTTGTAACTAGTTAGTCAACAATAATTTGTTTTCAGCCAAAGACATTAAAATATCACTCAGAATACTGTCAATTTAAACCGTTTGAAGCTGGTCCTAAAAATGACTTACTTTAAAAAGTTATGGCTAAATGTCAATGCATTTACATCAAATATGATAGACCATTAACTACCTGAACCACAGGTTGACCCAGTGTGTAGATTCTTGCTTTCATCCATCATGGCATCAGTCCTACTACAAAACAGACATTTGTAAATAAATATAAATGTAAATAAATATAAATGTGTTCTTAGAGTGGAATACAACACAGTTCTAAAGAGGACTAGTCAAATTCAAACAGTAATAGCGAGCACATCTTCATGATATCTTAGGCAAGGGTACCTCAGTAGTTTCTCCTCAAGATTCCTCTTCTTTGGTGGCCTTCCCCTTTTCCTTTTCTCAGGTTCTTTCGCCACAGACATTTCACTTCACAACAGGACAATCAACAGAAGAATTAAAACCTCAATAAGTCATGACTCAATCGTGAACTGCAGCATATTGTCTATCCACGCTCCTTACCAGGCTCCAACTGTTTTGATCTGTACTGGTTCCTCCTTATACATGCGAGTGCCATAGAAATACCAGTACATAGCACCGCTTCCATCCTCTCCAAGTGGCTCCACGCGCAAACTGTCTGCATCCAAACCCTAATTAAATCAAATTAAATGTAAACTGAATTTGTTGGGACATATGCAATCACACAAGTTCCTCCTCAGATAGTAAGTTATAAGTTCATGAGGTTGCAAGTTCCATATTATGCCTCATTGTCCTTGGAATTAAAAGCTAGCTGTGAAAAAATAGGCAACGCTAAAACTCATTTATAGAGTCTAATGCATATGAATACTGTAAAACGAATAGAACTACAGAAAGGGTAGGTGTTGATTCAGTCACCCAAGGAAATGTATTCATCATTACCTTGAGAAGATCAAAAACGTCAGCAGCATCCAAACGATAATCACACAGTCGATGCAGCAGTTCCACCTGTGTGCGGGGGGCCAGCTGCTCAAAGGGACCCTGCCGCAGGGGGTTGGGTTTACCCTCCTCCAGCTCCCACCGGTAGCTGATGATGTCGTCCAGGTAACTGCTGAAGCCTTGAGGCCTAGAACAGAAAATGGACAATTTTTTGAGACACAGTGGAAGTTTGCTCGTACATATGTCAGGGTACCCCCCGGATCCTCCAACTTATATGCAAGGGTTTTTAAGACCTTTTCAATACCACCTTCCTTTTTGTCACTTCATCTCTTGTTGTGGTTTGTCTGTGTTGTGTGTTGGTGGCTTAGGGAGTCATTATTTTTCTGTTTTTCTTTTATGTGTGTTTTTTTTTTAATATATATATGTTGTCTTGTTGATTTCTTGTTTGTTATAGTGTGTAGACCCCAGGAAAAGTGTTTTCTTTTCCAGTTTTTATTTCTGTTGTGTTGTATGTTGATTTCTTAATTGTATGTTGATTTTCTTGTCTATTATATGTTGTGTGTGGACCCCAGGAAGAGTAGCTGGTGCTTTTGCATCATCTAATGGGGATCCAAATAAAATCAAATCAAATCAAACCTTCATACCCAGTTCGTATTGTCCGTGGGGTTGCACCATTGACTTTGGCAGAGGAAAGTTCAAGGAAAAGAATATCTAAAAGCAGGGCTGTACACTGCGAGCACCTCGTCGCAAATGCGAGGAAATATATATTTGTGCTACTTGAAAATACGAAATGGGAGCACAGGTGCGAGTACTGAATTCAACCCTTTTATTCGCATTTTGCTCCTAAAAATCCACACCAAGTGGATCAAAGTATATGCTAGTACAATTTTCGCGCATCTGTATACAAATTTCATAGTTGACAACTCTAACGCTCCTGGCTAGAAACTCACACTTTCAGCATCAACCTCGCTGTCTCTCACACACGCAAGAAATGTCACTCCAAAACCATTCTTCTTTTTCTTCAATCTGTTCGTTATCAGTTGGTGACTGACTTTGTAGCGATTAGCCTACCGTTGAAACGGCAAACCATGATAAGAATGTTGACTATATAGCCTACAATTACCGTGTTCATTTCAAATATTATTATTATCACAGTTGATGAACACGGTGTGGAAACAGTGTTAGCTTCACCCCAGCCTGCATTTGACATAGGCCTGGTTGACTTCTATGAGGAGCGTCTGTTATGTCGACAAACCATTCATGCTAGGTCAAACTGTAGATCCTATTCTTCAGTGGTTCCGTGTTGGTGGAATGAGTTGCCCAGTGCTCTCCGTTCCAGCAACAGTTTTGGATCTTTCAAGAGGGGTCTTAAGGCATATTTGTTTAATATGCACTTAGTCTTTTGAGCGTTTGTTATGTGTTATGGTTTGTATAATAGTATTGTTTTGTTATAATTTGTCCATTGTTAGAATTTGACATTTATTCTGCTATTGTCCTTAAATTTAGCCATACCATGCTATAGTTAGTGTTATTATATAATTAACTGAATGACTTATTTGATTGCTATTCTCATTTCATTGTTTTATTTCTCATTAGGTTAGTGCTTAATTGATTGTTTTATTGATAATATTGCTATTCTCCCTTTTTGTAATTGTTCACTGTTATTTAATTTGTATTGTGATTTATTTGTATGTCGCTTTGGACAAAGGCATCTGCTAAATAACCATAACCATAACCATAACCATAACCATAACCATAACCAAATCCGACTGATTCTGTTGTCTAAATGATGGATTTAACCACGATTTGGTGTAGGCTACACCTGCTTTAAAAAGGCGGAACATTTTCATTGCAAATGTGCGCATCATATAGCCACTCTGCGTCTTTGTATGGAGGTTACATTCACATTAATTCAATTCCACTAACGTTATCAGGAGAATACCGTAACGTTTTATTTTGAGCTCTGGTTGTCACTCATTGGATATAACAGATATAGCCTACCAAACTCCAAGACGAGTCATGGTAGAGTAAGTTAAGCACCCAGCCAATTAAACATGACCAAGGAAAAAGTGACAACTCATGATGCCATGCCATGGTAGGCTACCTAAATCATAGAAGTTAACGTTACTGGACAGTGGACACTCATCTTTTCTATTACACCAGAAGTATTTGTCTTTACCTTTGTTCGTTTTTTGAACATTTAAGTTATTTAATGAAAACATGATGTATCCAGTGCTTGAAGTGGGCCGGAACGCAGCGGAACGCAGTTCCGGAACTTCTGTATTTTCGTCTTTTGGGTTCCGCCACTTTTTTCAGCGTTCCGGTACTTACTGAAACTGATCCGACGCAGTGACAGTCACAGTGGCCCGAGAATAGACAATATCACAAGACCTATGAAAGACTACATTACCCACGAGCCACAACAGTGCCCTATCACAGTGTTTCTCAATCTACCGGGCCGCGAGAAGATTACCATCGGGCCGCCGGCAGACCCTCTCTGCCCTCTTCGAGAGACGCACTCACGCATTCATCTCGGTCTTATTGCTGCGCGAGAAAATCGCACAGAAATAACATGCATATCATATGACACTGCAGAACCTGACCTTTCCAATGGTACTAGCCGCTAGTTTCTGTGATGAACGGTTCGCGAGATAATTAGCGTTGAAAATTACAGTTACCTAAATGAATGGCACATTCAGTTCTGCGTCATACCCATTCGTCTCTGTGAAATATCTGACGATTTCGTTACTGCCCTATGGCAAACTACATATCACAATAAACAGGAGATCCTATGATTCCAACGGCGTATAGAATGCCTCTGTGTAATTAGCTATAATCACGAGAAATCCTTTTTGGAAATCACATCAAATTTCTGCATTTTTTCATACCTCTCCATATCCCCCACTTCATAATAATTTATTTTTCATATCAGAAGTTGTATTCAGACCCCCTGTTTGTCATATAGCCATGGCAGATGCTTGGAATGCCATTTCAGGACCCAAAATAGCAATAGAAAGAACACTTACACAGTCACACTTACCCACTTGTTCTGACTTTTGACCTAATCTCTGTTCTTGGCCATTGTTAATTAAATCAATGTACTGTAACAAGTAGACCTACAGCCTATTTCACAGTTTTCTTTATCTGGGCCTTTAGCCCAAAGGTTTCTGGTTCTAGGGCCCTTATTAGCCCAGTCTATTGTTAGGCCTACAAGTGGCTATACTGCACTGGTCTGGTTCGTGTTGTTTTAATGGTTTTCCATATTCCATTTGTTAATTAGAAAAAAGTACCCTAGGCCTATAGGTTAGTGCTTGAAAAAAATATTAAATAAAAAAGTTTTTCAACCAACACATCCTAAAGACTTGATTTTTTTCTTCACCGCACTTAATGTCAAATGTCAGAAAATTAGAGTTCCTGCACTTATTTTTTCCCACTTCAAGCACTGGATGTATCCTTGAACTATGCTTGACTCTTTTCCTAAAACCGAATGAAACCTAATTATGTTCACGTACATCTTAAAGTGACAGGCACTCAATTAGACCTACACACCACCCCTGTAATATCATTACAGTGTAATCAATATGAAGTATTCAGTTTACTGAATATTTTAAGCTATAAGTAATTATGCAGATCCTAAAATGCTATAAATTGATAACAAAATGTATACAAATTCTGAATTCAAAATATGAAATAGAAACAAGACAAGCCATTTTCTGTGTGTGTAGGGTTTGAGCAGAGACTATGATTGCCACTGCTGTGAATGATCTGTATCCTGCTTAAGGCAAGAAGGTTTTCAAGGACATTTCATAGTGCTCCTAAATTTCTTTCTGTGCTCCTAAACTTTTTCATTTAGGAGCACCTGTGCTCCTAGTGAAAAAGCTTAGCGTACAGCCCTGTCTAAAAGGGTATTCAACCAATGTTCATATGACAGATTGTGAGGTGGGACCCACACTTGTACAATAATCTTTTTGACTGCTGTTAGACCAGCAAGCCAAATTGTCCTAGACCTTTCAGTCATACAAATTTGAGTCATCATTGAGAAAATGTACTCGTTTTTTACTCATTTTGACACCTGTGACACCCCTGTCTTTCCAGCCATGCAAGGCTTTTTAAGACCTTTTCAATACCACTGTGAATGAAATTCAAAACCAACTTCATACCCATTCGCACCGATCCCCCCAGAATCTCGCTGTAGCCTATAGGCTACATTTGAACACAGTAGCCAACGTCTATTTGCTATAATAATACGTTGCTATGCTAATTTACTCTTTTTTTTTTACTCATTTTGACACCTGTGACACCCCTGTCTTTCCAGCCATTTCAGACACACCGGAGCTTGCACACACTTTCACTTTAGAATGACATGAATGACTGAGGGATGAGAACCGTGAACAAAAGTTTAAAAATATAAAAGCGATAGTTTGTTTATTTTTCTGAAGAGACGCATATTTTCCCCTCGGGATGAGCAATATCATGGTCTCTCCCGAAATTAATTGATGTTATGGTATCCATTAATTCTACCAAAGGAAAAAATAAGAACTTCAAGACTTCATAAACGAAATGTAGTGCTGTCAATCGATTAAAAAAATTTAACGTGATTAATCTCATAAATGTCCTATTTAACTTGCGATTAATCGCATATTAATCGCACATTTTTATCTGTTCAAAATGTCCCTTGATTTATCATTTTAATACTCATATCAAAGTAAAGTGGATAGGCTTGCTTTATGCAAAAAAATGTTTGCAATTGCAAACCACAGTATAGTGTTACAGCCATTCATGTCTGTAGTAATACTGTCAATAGGTAGGCTATTGGGACAGATGACACAATGCTGGCAGCACCACTGAGCAAGAAACAAACATCTCTCCTTCTAGAAGAAGACACACTCTCTCACTCTCGAATGCGAATGCACACACACACTCACACACCGAATGTGCATGAACGCGCACGCACACACACACACGCACTCAGGCACAAGGCAGATAACGTTAGCCTAAAGTTACTGTAGGAAGGGGAGAGAAGCGCTAGAGGGATGTCGCACACAGACACACACATACACTCACATTAACGTAACCCTGAGATAGTTATCATTACCGAGTCCAGTAGGCTAATCTCTTGTTAGCGCAACTGCGTCTGCCCCAACGCCTGCTCTACCTTAGATTTCTCCGTTTGTGGAAATTCAATGCGGCTAATTATAACTAGTCGTGCTACGATGGTAACGAAGTTCACATCGAAAGTACATGCAGATAACTTTGCTCTTATGAACTGATCCTGGCAATGTTTTAAAACTAAACTTTCCATTCATTAGTTTATTAGCAGCGTCCATTTTAACGTCTTCAGCTGGACATCTAAACAACAATGGCATCGTGGGGTGCGCTTACAGTTTTGCTTCTGGTTTACAGTCGGGTCCTGTAGTTTTTCTAACGTGGCCACAGCAGTTTATGAAAAAAAATGTCACAGGTCAGAAAGAGCGTTAATCTCGCGCAAAAAAAAAAATGCTGTTAAAATTGCTTTGAGTTAACGCGTTAATAACGCAATATTTTTCCCCTGTGCCGCTACTCCAGTGTCTATCAGTTAATCTCTCAAGAGAAGTCAAAACCCATCCAATAATTTCCAACATCAAAGGGATGTCGATTAAAGTTGCCAAGTTATTTAAACTGGATCCTTTTCTAAATGTGTCGTCCAGTATCTGGTTGAATCCAAAATTACGCATTAACAAAGCCCCTATATGGTGGAAGGATTGGCAGGAGAAGGGTATTGTAACCCTGGGCGATCTGTATCTCAACAATACTCTGAAATCTTTTGACGAGTTAGGGCGTCAATATGGAATCCCCAGGTCACATTTTTATAGATACCTGCAAATACATCACATGTTAAAGGGGATTTTTGGACAAAATACCCCAGCTCCAAAAACAGCTGAGCTTCTAGATGACATACTTAGGTATCATAGTTTAGGATTTAAGGCCTCTACGTATTATTCTATGCTGACTCAAACAGCAGGGGATGAGGCCCTACTAGTGCTCAAACACACATGGGAGAGGGACCTTAATTTGACATTGGAGGACGAGGTGTGGTTAAAGATTTGCAAAAATGTCAAAACCTTGTCAAGGGATGCAAGAGTGCGTCTAATGCAGTTTAAAATCATGAACCGCTTTTACTGGACCCCCTCTAGGCTGTTCAGATTAGGTTTGATTGAGAACCCAAACTGCTGGCGTTGCAAATCTACAGAGAGCTACCTTTTACATACATTATGGTCTTGTGACCAAGTACAAGAATTTTGGTCATGGATACACAGTTTTCTTAGTGAGATCTCAGAGAGTCCCACAGAGTTTTGCCCCAGACTCTTTGTCTTAGGGGATAACTCAGTCTTAGTTGAAGGGAGTAAACACATTAAAAGTTGGATCCAAACTAGTATTATGATAGGTAGGCAGATACTTCTCAGGGAATGGAAGACAGAAGGGGTGCCCTCAATTAAGGAATGGACTGCAGAAATGGCCAGAGTGGCGGCTTATGAAAGGATGTCATTTAAGTTATTTGGTAAATTAGAGGTTTATTATAAAAAATGGGGAAAATACCTGTCATTTCTGGAAGAGGACAATACACTAAATTAGTATGTAGGGAGACGCATGTGTCATGTTTTATTTTTTTTTATTTTTTTATTCCTGTTTGTGTATTTTATTTTGATTTATCCTAACTACAGTTAATACACATTCATGAACAATGTGTGTCTTATTGTGTATACATTTGCCATTATTATTTAATGGTTATTCTTATTTCTAAATATAGTAGATATTATTATGTCTTAAAGGGATATTCCGCCATTTTTGGAAATACGCTCATTTTCCACCTTCCCTCGAGCAAAACAATTGATATTTACCTTGTTCCCGTTCATCCAGCCATTCTGTGAGTCTGACGATACAACTTTTAGCTTCAGCCTAGCATAGATCATTGAATCGGATTAGACCATTAGCTTCGCGCCTGCTAGCTTCATGTTTAAAAGTGACTAAGATTTCTGGTAATTTTCCCATTTAAAACGTGTCTCCTCTCAAGTTAGAAAGTGCAATAAGACCAACTGAAAATGAAACCTGGCGTTTTTCTAGGCTGATTTGACATGGAACTACACTCTCATCTGGCGTAATAATCAAGGCAACTTGCAAACGTACCATAGGCGCAGTGATATCTTACGCAGCATCTGAAAATAGTCCCCATAGACAGCAAGCAGTAGTAGTGCCAGTAGCTGCAAGTTGCCTTGATTATTACGCCAGATGAGAGTGTAGTTCCATGTCAAATCAGCCTAGAAAAACGCCAGGTTTCATTTTCAGTTGGTCTTATTGCACTTTCTAACTTGAGAGGAGACACGTTTTAAATGGGAAAATTACCAGAAATCTTAGTCACTTTTAAACATGAAGCTAGCAGGCGAGAAGCTAATGGTCTAATCCGATTCAATGACCTATGCTAGGCTGAAGCTAAAAGTTGTATCGTCAGACTCACAGAATGGCTGGATGAACGGGAACAAGGTAAATATCGATTGTTTTGCTCGAGGGAAGGTGGAAAATTAGCTTATTTCCAAAAATGGCGGAATATCCCTTTAAGGATAAGGCATACAGTTATACATTTGATATGGAACACATTGAGGTACAGTCAAGACGAAATTATTTGAGGCGGTGACTTGGGGGTTTGTGTGTGTATGTGAGTTTGTTTTTATTTAAGGTTTTTCTATTTGTACTACTATTATTATTGTTAATAATATATAATTATTATTTTCTGTTATGGGGGGTGGGGGTGGGCATTTTATTTTACTCTTTTCTACTTATGTATATTTTTTGTTCTTGGTCATATAACTGTGTACATGATCTGCTGTGTACAATTTCAAATAAAAATTGTTAATTATAAAAAATAACGCAATATTTTTGTGACGGGGCGAGTATAGCCACCGTCACGGCAGTGAGTCACTGCCATCATTAAGTTTTATCTTTGTCGGGTCGCAAGTATGTGTTGGTTGAATGTGTATGTTTTCCGAAGTTCTGTACCGTTTATAATCATCAGTCATACATTTCATTCATCAGACCCTTTCCGTTTCTCCCGTAGCTGTTTATCTAGGCCTAGAGATAACCTCAAACACTACGGCGAGGCGTACGCCAAGCTACATCAACCATCACAACTCCAAACAGTTTAAAACATTCACCATTCAATCACATTACGTCCGCTAACATAATCACACGTCTTGTCAAATGTTCCGTTTATTGAGCTTCAAAGAAATATCAAGTCATCATCAATTCGTTACGTGTTTGTCTTAATGGTGTCCATTGTCGCGTCTTCATCTGTTTGTATGAGTGAATGCCGTGTCTTGCTTGTCTAATGTTACTTCCTGGGTTAGCCGGGAGTAGCCTAAGAACGTCATTCATAGCCTAATGTAGCCTATTTATATACAGTTTTGCCGGTTTGTTTAGTTTGGCTATGCCAACTTCCAGCAACTGTGTTTTGTATGTTCTAGTTGCGTAGAATTATATTGTGCTGATTTAAGCTATTTGTATTTGTTTGACTGTAGGCGCACCCTTGCTGAATAGTGTTGGATTGATCCAATTATAGGGGTGTGTTCTATTGTAGGCTATTTAAACCTGTGGATTCATTTAGACGAGAGAGTAGCTGATGAGTAGACGTAAGTCTCAGAATTCTCTCCAATGGTGATGCATTGACTAGCGTAATTGGTCTGTAGTCACCTGTTATTTGTGCATTTATAAGAATTATTGTTTGGGCTACTAAGTCTATTTATTTTCTTTGTCTAAAGTCTTTTTGTTATTTCTTATTTTTGTTAAACATTTTCATAATCTTTTATGCCCATTGGGCCTTATTTGGGGGAAATAAAAACCCATCGCTCCTACAATCCTTGCTATCTGAGTGCTGATTCCATCCAACCTCACACCGCTCCGATCCCTACCTTTAACAATTTTTGACAGCACTAACGAAATGCAATGCTTTTAAGGCCTTAATTTGACCATATCAAATGTAAGACTTTTTTGGCTATGTGGGCAACCTGGCATGTGTGACCTGAAAATTTGGAAAGCACAGATCAGGCTACCAATGCAGGCTATAAATGTGGGCAAAGGTATCTCACATAGGCCAGCTTGCACTTAGACAGATGGAGACGCTCTTCCAGGATGCTGCAACATAGCCCTTAAGGCGAGACACGGCAGGTGAAAATATTGTTTTTCCATGCATCAGCCAATTTTGAGCATTTGTGCTAGTTTGCTACCTTAGCATGTATTCTTTCACCCAACTACAACAACAAAGTCCGATTTGCACATTTAGGTGTTTATTTCGTGACATTTTGTCTACTCGCGCCTATATATTTTTCCTAATTTCACCAAAAGTTCCCATCTTCCCAGTTGTCATGTCCTACCGCGACCGTGATCCGAAGCATATCGTGTGTGACACCGTTGGAAAGCCCTGTTCCTGGTGAATGACGCTATGCATCCAAATATGGGCATTTCCTTTGTATTAGCAACCAATCGCTAAAGTTCATAGGCGGGTCTAGGCTTTAGAACGGTATCTCAATGGCTGTGTTTCTATGGTTTCAAGGCTGTTTTCTCCGGTTTCCTCTCCCACTCTAAGCTCAACAAATCCACTTCTGTATCACCTACATACACCAAACTTTCCAGTTTTATTCATAAGTATATTGTGAAGACTTCTTCAGAGGGGTTTGCTGATTTATTATTCTAATCCTGATCCAGCAATAACACACAAGCCCAACCATTTTCCGTGAATGTATATATGTCAACCACAAACCCCCACGTTTTCATTTGTTTCTTTTCTTCACAGGAAAAAGAAAGCGTGAAATTGAGGAGCTGCTGGAATACATGGAGAAGGCTGACGATAAGTTCTTGCAGCTCAACAAGGACATAACGGGAAAGATGGAGGCAGACACAAGCGCTCTGCTTGGGCTCATGGGGCGCATGGTGACTGTGATGAGGCGCAAGCCAAAAAATAGACTATTGTAATTTTTTTTATTTCATATTTTAATGTTATTCATTTATTAAAATATTTAACATGTTCTTTATTTCTGTATTGATTTGTTCTGTTAATAACCATTAAATATATTCTCATAACATGTATAAATAGTCTCACCTATCCCTTATTCCTCTCTACTGAAGTAGCTCATCAAGGCTGCTCTAATGTCTGCCCCTTCTGGCTCAACCTGCTCAGGTAATGCCTGAACTAGAGGCTGAATGTGTAAATGCCTGTCTATGTACTCCTCAATGAAATTGTCACCATGTTCCTCACAAATATTATGCAGCACACAGCAGGCCAGTGTCATTCTCTTGCTCAGCTCCAGCTTGCAGTCATTTCTTTTTAAGAGACACCTCCACCGTCCCTTTAATCTTCCAAAAGCCGTCTCCACAACAGACCGTGCACTGCTCAGTCTGTAATTGAAACTGTGCTGCTCAGGAGACAGTCTGCCCGTGTCCGAAAAGGGCTTCATGAGCCAGCTTTGTATTGGGTAAGCGGGGTCACCAATGAGGTAGTGGCCAATGTTGACCCCAAATATATTTATTTTGTTGTGCCCAAGCAATTGCCCATCACTGAGCAGTTCCCATAGGTGTGACTGTTTCAGCACTCTTGCGTCATGGACACTTCCCACAAAGCCCACACAGACATCCCAAAACATGCCTCTCCCATCTACAACACCTTGTAGCACAATTGAGTGCCACCCTTTCCTGTTAAAAAAATCCTGGGGGTACTCCTCAGGTGCAATAATGGGGATGTGGCTCCCATCTATTGCACCAACACACTGTGGTATTCTCCAGCGCCTGTTGAAGTAATCTGCCATTCCCTTCAGTGTGTGTGCATCAGGTGTAGTGTCTCGGCAGCAGCACACTGATGACCGCATTGCAAAAGTCTTCCACAGAGTTAAAAACAGTACTCAGACCGACCCCAAAAAGGTGGCTGATTGTTCTGTACTCCCTCCCTGTAGCCAGCTTCCACAGAGCGATTGCGACACGTTTTTCCAGGGGAACAGCCAGGCGATAATTCGTATCACTTTTAGCCATGAGATGCCGGAGTTCAACACAAATGTAGTGAAATGATTCTCGTGACACTCTGAAGTTCTGAATAAACTGAGAAGGGGTGAAATCCGGCACTACTATGTCCCACCAATGCTGGGATCGAGGATATGCCCAAACAATATGGCACCTCTTCCTTGCCTTCAGCCATAACACTACCTGTGAAGGTAAAATCAAAATGAAAAAAATAATTATTTTTGGTGTAAAGATAGCCAAGATCAATGTCCTACAATCCTATAATCCTAAAGCTACTGTCTGGGCCATACTGCATGATTCATCTACAGATCTGAGCTGAAAGCCTTTATAAATGTAGGCCTATCACATAACTGCCACCGATATCATTTAATACCCCGAGTTAAGGCTTTGTGTAGCCTCGATATGTCTAGATAGCCTAGATATGTAACTTGCTTCATAGGATACCTTACTGGAGGATGTGCGCAACTAGGCCTATGCTACCCTGTCATTATTGGAGGCTAGCATAGTCTACTTTTAAAATCGCCGGTAGCTGCCATTTGCAAGCGTATAGTGAGCCCAATGTCAACGATACTAGAAGGCAAGCAGAGTGATGAGTGGGTGAGTTTCTATGTAGCTTATAGGCTATTATTATTGCTTGTTGTGGTTAAATCGTCGCTGTGTTAGTGTCTTTATGCCGATGTTGTGCTGTTAGGGGAATATCGTGAAAGAAGAAAAAAAAAAAACATGCAAGATAATTACCTTTCTTCGGGAACGTAACCTTTGTAGATGGCCATCACGAAGCGCTGTATAGCGGCGTTTTTTAATAGAGGTGTACATTTGTAAAGCCAACAGTAGGATGGGTAAGTAGTCCTCCATTGTTGTCACTGTCAAACATCGGTCAAAGCTAAATGACAGCAGCTGTCGAGTTGCTAGGACAACGTAAGCGCATACAGTGACGTAGCGACGCAGCACTACACTGGCACTCACTTGGTGGAAAAACAAGCCGGTTCTTGGATAATCGGCAGGTAGCACCAGCACCGAACTGGCACTAGCACCAGCCCGGAACCAGCACCTGGTTCGTGGCGGTGGAAAAGTGGTAACAGTGGATTAATGAAATCAACCCCAACCTTCGATTCACAGCAGAATCGGACACCTATAGAGTGCATTTCATAGACATGTATAGTAGGTTTTCAAATGCGACACTTCTCTTACCACCAGCCTTTACACGAAGGACACAGACAGGAATACTTTTCTGTCCCTTTTCTGCTTTTCGAACCCACTGAACAATAAAATCAAGAATGTTATATCATGTTCCTCGACCCATCTTGTTTATGCGATCACTTGTCCATGTGGTTTAGTGTACCTGAGTAAAACCAGCCGAGGAATAGGACACAGACAGGAATACTTTTCTGTCCCTTTTCTGCTTTTCAAACCCACTGAACAATAAAATCAAGAATGTTATATCATGTTCCTCCACCCATCTTGTTTATGCGATCACTTGTCTATGTGGTTTAATGTACCTGGGTAAAACCAGCCGAGGAATAGGACAAGTGAAAATAAAAGTACCATTAAGCGCAATGATAAAATGTACTGCGACAGGTAGGGCTGGGCGATATGGCAAAAAAAATTGATCACGATTATTTTTCCCATATTGAACGATCTCGATTTTTAATCACAATTTTTTTTTTACTTATTGCGTTGGTTGCACCGGTGCGCCTAGCTTTTTTTTTAGGTGCACCAGCACAAAATTTAGGTGCACCCACATTTTTCTTTGCATCGCCTTTAACGCCAAAAGGACACCTTTTATCGCACTCCTTTCATATAATGTGAATGATTTTTTAACAATAAGGCGTAGAAAAAGCTTGAAACACAATATATAAGGAATATGCATATTCTTTATAAAGAATTATATATATACACATATATATATATATATATATATATATATATATATATACATATATATATATATATATATATATACGTATACATATATACACACATACACTGTATAATGCTTTCTACATAGGCCTACTGAAATTTCGGATATTCATGACATTCATGACTATTCATATTACAACTCCGCCTCTTTAATTCAGCTGTCGGCTTGAAGCCTCAAAATATTGTAAACAAAGTAGCATAGCATTAGTTGGCTAGCTTATTATAGTCTACATGGATTAAAGTGAAAAAAAATCATCTGACTGAAAATTTTTTGTCAAAAAAAAAAAACACACGCAACTGATGCAAATCAAAGGGCCTTAGCATAGACCTCCGTTTACAAGTAACACATTTTAAAGTAGGCCTAGCTATTCAATACTGCATACTGTTGCTTATTAGGAGTGTTCCCAGGGCCGGCCATAGCCCCCCAAAAAAGTTATAGGGGGTTGGGGGGTGTCACCCCCGAGAAAATGTATTAAATACTGCTATGTAAATGCATAAATTCTGCACACTTTCAGTCAGAGATTAGGGCCAGCATTATGCCTAAAATACATATATGTCTCCAAAACATTCCTCACCTGTTATCAGACATGCATGAAAAAAATTAAAACTCACAGCCATAGGCTATTTATCGTCAGATAGGCCTCTGTTATTGAAGATTTGGAATAATTGATTTGAAATGTAATGTGCAAAAGAATTGACATTTTCTGATGTCAGGATATAATTTGGTGTAACTTACATAGGCCCTAGGTGACATGTTGTTTAATTAGGTGCATGTCACTTTAAGAGGTTTTAGTTTTTGAGTAAGAACGTGATGCACAGCATGAATGTTATTAGAAGTTCCACGGTTTTTCTGACCGTGTTGGTCGTGTCAGTTATATGAGTATGAACTGTGCTGTTTGTTACAATAAACATTCAAGAATATTAACTTAAGACAATACATTTTTATAAGAACACGCGTCAGTCGTAGGACCCCTGTTTCGTTTATTGGAAACGGACCTACGACTTTCTCTTTGAAGAAGACAAATTAGTCACACTGTAGGCCTAGACAAAGCTACTGGATCCTTTTGAATTGTATAAGTTAACCTTGTTGGCTTTTCATAATTATTTTTAGAGAAATTAGCAGTTAAATATAAAC
Source organism: Sardina pilchardus (assembly GCF_963854185.1). Classification (NCBI taxonomy): domain Eukaryota; kingdom Metazoa; phylum Chordata; class Actinopteri; order Clupeiformes; family Clupeidae; genus Sardina; species Sardina pilchardus. The sequence continues at coordinate 4,061,782 of NC_085003.1, read as the reverse complement.
AGTAGGATAGCCTAATAGTGGCGTGGCGCAGACACACACTTTCCCGTAGTCTCTGCGTTTCGAGCGCACCCGACTCTATTAATAATAATGACCGAAAGTAGGCTATAGCCATGTTCTTTTTGACTATTCATCTTTAAGCTCCCCAACACTGCCGACCTCTAAGTAGCCTAATTTGATGAGATCGGGGAACTAACCTACACAGCAAGTGCGGACAAGAAGTCATCGCAAACATCGCAGACCTTTGCACAGCTATGCGTGAATGTCTGTCCTGATGCTATTCTATAGCCTACTATTACAACTGGCGAAACAACTGTTTATTTTCATTTTACTTTTATGAAGAATATTTAGCCCAAATCATAGACTAATTAAACTGAAAAACAACAGCTTTCCTGAACTTCTGCAAAGCTTGTTAACAAAAGCCTAGGCTGCGGCTCCAATGCATGGCTATAAATCAGGACTGTTCTTTCGTCTATTATTGTATCATTAAGATGATGATGATGATGATTATTATTATTATTAGTAGTAGTAGTAGTAGCCTAGTAGTAGTAGTAGCAGCCTAATAGTGTTTATAGCCTCGCCGCAGCCTAATGTTCATCAACGCAGGTGCACCAACGCATTTATTTATTTATTTATTTTGCGCACAACGAAGATTTTAACATACCAGTAGGCTACAAAAGCACAGGCCTATCACAAAACAGGGTTCAAACTACCACTGCGGTAACCCACCCCCTCCCACACACACACACACACACACAATTCTTTTCTCCCCGGATCTGCATCAATCTCATGATTGACATCTAGCACCTCCGGTTGACGGAAATCCGTCGTAGCGACGGAGAACTTTAATCCATGAGTCTACTGGTTGGACTGTTCAGCTTCCCCACGTGTGTTTAAGTTTCAAGGTAGGCCAATACTTTTTCTCCTTGGGACAGGCACTTTTGAGTCTTGGAGCTGGAAAACATTGAGATGATCAGTCAACTTGAATGCAAGAGTTTTAATACAAATTGTGCAGTATGCTATGATGCTAACCGGATTTTAATTATGATTTCGCTAGTCGTCTTCTATAGGCCTACGTCATTGATTTCACGATTCTCAAAGTACATGTCGAGGGGGGATGTTCATTAAGCGCGCCGCGCACGAGAGAGAGAGAGAGAGAGGGAGAGCGAGAGAAAGCGGTCCTAGGAGAGAGGGTTTACTTGATACAGTTTGGTAAAGTTGCACGCATAGTCTAGCCACGTTTACATGGCAACTCGTGAAAGAAATATATGCTTTCACCCGAGCCGCGTCAGGCGCACCAGTGCGACCTAGAATTGTTTTCAGGCGCACTGTTGAAAATGTTGGGTGCATGCAGACAGTGCGGTGCCAGGAAAGCGGGTTGTGATGGTTGTCAACTTGTCGTGCACTTTGCTGCAGCATGTTATGCACGTGATCGAGAAAGTATACCCACAGCTGATCACCGTGATCGAACTTAATTTGATCGCTATCACAAATCGAGATTGTATAATCGCCCAGCCCTAGCGACAGGGTAGTCTAACAACCTCAAACATACTGTTCAGGGGTGTGATTGGCAAAGGACAAAAAAAAAGGAAAATATATCCGATATATTGTTCAAGTGCACACACTCAATGGAGAGCTAGGATTAAAATTCAGACTGTGCCTTTAAATAGGCAACTTTTTTCCATGTATCAGCACATTGCTACAATAAGCCATTTCCACTAAAAAAAAAACAGCTCAATATTACGTGCAAGAGTCAAGACTGATGTTTACCAAGAATGCCAAAGTGTCAATCTCTTAGCACTCATAATACGTTTTCTCTAGGGATGCAACGGTAAAGTTTTGCCACGGTTCGGTTTGTATCACGGTTTTTGGGCCACGGTAACGGTTCGGTTTCAATATATCAATATTATCTTGGCTCTAGCATACAGGAGGTTATATTTGCCTTTTCTATTTCAAATCAACAATGTGCTTCTACTTACACTTGCAGAGAAAATATTAAATGCATAGCCAGACACAGATGAAGCAGAATCACAAAAATGTATTATAAGAAAAGAACACCATCATTGCCTTCTGTCATAAACAGGCAATATTATCCATAGTGAAGTGCAGCATAAAGTAATGTGTAATTATTTATTTACTATACCACTGCTTGGTCAAATTTCCTATTGTGGTGCGCTATTTGAAACGTGCATTATTTTTCTATATACCGCACGGCTATGATGTAGTTCCCTTCTTTTGGGCTTATTACACTTGAATATTAATTCGCCAATGTGAATGTAACGGTAAAAACAGCAATGTTGCATCTAAGACAGCGGCAATATAAATGAAAATGATAGTAGCAGTGGTATAAGCGGGATAATCAACTCCGCGCCCTGTGCGTTTCTAGGAAAATAATGCACTTATCGAAGTGTCCGCCTGCGGCGTCGGGTCCTTATTACCACTTCGAACGTGCATTATTTATTTATATATTTATAACGCACGGCGCGTCGTTGATTATCCCTTACCTGTTGTCTTACAGAACATATAGCCCTTTTGTAATATTAAGTAGGTTGCATAAAATGTAAACTTTAAAAGTCACTTTCAACTGCTCTCTTACACACTTCGTACAGTTCAGGAATCTTACTGCTGAAATGCGTGCCGGAGGGGATATTGAAGCGATGATCGAGAACATTTATCATGTAGCGAAATCCCATACCCAAAACCACCGTATAGGCAGGGCATCATGTCTTTTCCTATGAACACGCCAATCGCATTCGTTATGTCTTTGTGATTTTGGGAATTATAGGAATATTGTTGCCGAAAGGCTGCAGCAATGGATGGTTGGGTTTTCGGTGGCAAACTAGCTCTCCGTGCTGCTCCACTTAAGGTTACAGCCGGGTGATGATGGCGCAAATGGGCCGACATGTTGGATGTGTTACCTTTATTAGGTGATCGTTGTGAAGCAGTGCTTGCACACTGTGCTTTGTTTACTGACGGTCTTTTTGACTTGTTCGTAGGCTACTTCGAATGTCGCCATGATCGTGCAGCCGCCGGTAAAGTTTGTTTCTTCTCACATGACTCCTTCATTTGCATTTCAACGTGCTTATTGGGTCTTGGGAAATTCAGTAAAATTCTGATTGGTTGTTGCAAGGTTGACGAGAGGCAAGCTGAACAGTCAGAGAAAACTCATCCCCCGGGTCCTAAGCACTCCTTGCTATCGCTCCCAGGCTACGCGCGTGCAATAACCTTGTATTAAATAAAAAGTTTAATGTCGCGTATACCGAAATATTGCGGTTTAGGTGAGTCTATTGAACCGAACAGGCCAAACCGAACGGTTCAATAAATTATTGAAAACCGTTGCATCCCTAGTTTTCTCATAGTGAGATGCCTATCCCGAAATATGTTTTGAATGACATGGGGCACACGGGAGGTGAACGGCTGGACAAACGCGGAATGACAAGGTGTTAACTAAACAATTTAGTAGACCTAAGCTAAGGTAGACGGGCTTTGTGGTGAAAACGATGAAAACCAGTAGGCTAGTCTGTCACAGCTAACTTCAAGTACAGTAGCCTAGACTAGTTTACACACGCAGAAATTAAAAGTCAATAGGCTATCAGGACCAGGAGATTGTCGTCATTATCGGAAAATCCAGACACGTCAAACTGGACGCGAACGCGAAGCAAAAACGTAATAAATACTACTTAACTTAATAATAATACCTAAACAAATAATTTGACCTTTACCGTTTCATGGCTTCTGCTAAGAAACAAATAGTTTACCACACACTCACACATCGAACTTGCATCAAACAGTCATCAACCCGTCTGCTTTCACTTTCAATAAATTCCACTAGTGAGAGAACGGACAAGGCTTGCGGAGTGATATGAATGAAAGAAGCGCCAAAACCGTCATCATTGTCAGCGGCCTATTATAAAGCAATGGTCTGTGTTTAGGCTACAGAAATAAACCTCTGAACCCCCCCCCCCCCCCCCCAAAAAAAAAAAACCTCAGCGGATCTATACGAATTGCGTGGGTCTCATTTTCAGGCCTGAAAAAACGGAATTCCGTTTAAAAACGGAAGAATCACACCCCTGACTGTTAATAGACTAAAAGTGTACGGGATTGAACAAATTAAAACATCTAAAAGGGGTGGTGACATACAGTATAATCTCTTGTTACAACAAAGGACTTCTATACTTTTTTAAGAATGGATTTAATAAAGAACTGTGTCTGAAGTTCTCGTTCTAGTTCTAAATATGTTAGATATGCAAATGTGTTGAGTGATGTGAAGATTTATTAACAATGCATTGTATTGCCATTATGTCCTATAGTCTTTTCATTGCAATGATTGAATTATTGTTTGGGACTTCCAACTGGGTGTTCCTTGATGTATGTCTCTATAAATGAAGCTCTCCATGTTTTGCCAAAGCTACTCTGATGAAGGCCTAGTGCCAAAACGTCAGCACATTATAGTCAAATAAAAGTGGTGATTCTAAAGCGCTTTTTCCCGTACCTCTTCAAGAAAGCAAAAAACCCTATCGAGGTGTGCATGTCCTTTTTTGATTTTGTAGGGTAGTGGAGAATGACATGAACTGAGAGAGAGCAGGTAAGGGGTTGGATCTAGAAAGGACCACGGGGCGGGAAGCAAACCTGGGTCGCCGGCGTACGGTACAGGTGCCTCAGCCAGTTGTGCCACAGCTGGAGCAACTTGTGCTAATTTCTGCCATTTTACGGGACAACCGTCATATCAGCCTCCCATTTATGCATCTAATTAACTTTCTCTTAAGTATGCAACATCCATTGTTCTGTTCAAAACTGGGTTCTGTTCAAAACTGGTGGACATGTGGGCTGGGCTGCTCCATTAGATAGCACAAACGTTCAAAAATGTTTTAACCAAACCGGTTCAAGAGTGCACTTGTCAGTCAAGAAATGCCCTGTGTGGTGCTTTGGTGTAAACTTACGTAATGTCTGTGCGTTGGTAACATCCCTGTAGAAGACAACAAACAAGATCTGCCAAGAAGTCTGCATCCTGCTTCAACACAGCCTGCTCCAACTCCTGGGAGAAAAGAAAAGGAAGGGCTAAAGTTATAATTATACTCGACGCACCCGACCTGTCGCGCAACAATGTAACGTAATTTCCTGTGTCGCAAGCCACATTTCAGCCGCGCGCCGACCTGTCGCGCACCGAACATTTGATATCAGCCGCGCGCGCCAACTTCGCACAACAACTAGGAAGAGATTGAAGCCAAGCTCATGGAGCCAGTGTCCTTCTACAGTCATCAACCACATAAACCACATTCAGGCATATCATATAGCCTATCCAACATCTTAAATAAGCCCATTCATTTTTAAAACGACTGTTAGTCATGAAGTTTGAATAATAGTAAGTTTGAGAAGTGGGAAGTTAACATGGCTAGGCTGCAGCGAGAGTTGCCGTTTGGATGACTGATTTGTTTACAGTCGTGAACTACGTTGGATAAGTTAACGAAGTTACCAGTGAGAGTTGCAACAGGAGGAATTAGGGGGAAATGACTAGGACCGAGGCACATAAGCATTCCAGCAAAAGGTAAGGAAGAGATTTATTTTCAACCAAAGGATATCTGCTAGACCTAAAAAAAAAAAAATCTCTTTCCATTTAGGGAAATTACACAAACTCATCTCATAAACGAGATGGTAGGCTAATCCTTCAGTTGTGCAAGCTACAGTACCCTCCAGAATTATTGGCACCCTTGGTAAAAGTTGACTAAAAATAGGTCTAAAAAATAATCTTTAGGTGATTTATTGTACTCCCACAATGAAAACAATGAGGAAAAATATACCCTGCAAGGCCAGCAAATTTATTTTGAGAAAAAAGGAAAATCTCAAAGAAATAAATATTTTTAACAAAAACACATTGCTCACAATTATTGGCACCCCTGAAACATATTATGTACAAACTTTAACAGGAGCATTTTCCTATGTAAATGCAACTTTTTAAAGTAAATCAGAGTGTCCGTGAACTTTCAGAAGTAGTTCATGACGTTCTTTTTCACTATGGTATGAAAATGACGTCACTCAGAGGCTAAATCCTCTAGTCATTTTTCATCATTGGAGAGACAAGAGAATACACTAAATAGAAATGAAAAGAAAGTGTGTTAACATTTGTAAGTAAGAGAATGTCAATGAAAACTAGGTATTTTGTTGAAAATGCCTATATTTCCAGTTAAAATGATGATTAAAAGGTTCTAACCATCTGGAAATGTGGCAAACATGCTTGGACAAAGACCCATGGCTATTTTGCCCCCACGTACAGTACAGAGGATGGTATGATAGGCAAAAAATTCCATAAGAACCACTGTTGCGAGTTACATACAAAGCTATCATCTTGGGGTCACCAAGTCCCCCACAAAAATCTTCAAAAGTGACCTCACTGCTAATAGATTATTTAGACAGCATGTCAGGTTAACGCCACTCCAGTCATTTAATGAACAATGTAAAGGGCAGGAGTTACTGAATGGTACCATGACATGTCTGGGAGTGTGGTCTATTGCCAGATGAAAGGAAAATTGTGCTCTTTTGCTAAACACACTTATGGTGTCTTTGGCATACATAGAAGAATGACTATACTAAAAAGAATCACATGCCTAATCAGAATTATGGTGGAGGGGCTGTGCTATTGTGGGGCTGTTTTAATTCCCAAAGGCTTTGGGAACCTAATTAAGGTGCATGGTATCATCAACACCAAGAAAAACCTGAACATTTTCAAAGGAAATCAAACGATCTCTGCCAAGGCCCTAAAAGTTGGTCATGATTGGATCATTCATCAGTGGGGTGTCCTACGAAGCTCGATTAGTGGCTTAGCGAGGTATGTCGCGCTCAAAACCAGGGTATGCTGTCATACGAAAGTGGATTTGTTTTAGCGTCGCTGTATCACCATGGTATCTTATGCTCGCAACCAAACCTGCTCGGGAGCGGGTTATGTGCTTAGTTATAGCTCAAATCGTGAAATATCACCGCCCTCTGACCAATTCTAACCAATCCATTATCTTGAACAACGAAGTTCTCACGTGTGCTAATCTGTCATACTTTGAACAGGTTCGGCCACGCCTCTGCAAACATTTGTGAATCTCGAAGGCGCTTTTAAGTATGTTGTGCGTGCAAATATGTCACTACTGTGGACATGCATGCCATACAATATCTGATGACCATCGACTTTTTGATGTTATAGGTTAGACACTAAAAAAGACCACCCTAGATTTCGCTACCGCTCATAAATGCGGAAGTAATCGTTTTTAAACCTAGGCTGTCTTGTGCGTCTCCACGTTTCCCGATTGGTCAAAATCACCCCAACCACGAGAACGCGCACAGATCTGAGCTGAAAGCCTAGTTTGACAAATTTATCACATACCTGCTGTCGTAGGATCACTTAACTTAATACCCGAGTTAAGGCTTTGTGCAGCCTCGATATGTCTAGATAACCTAGATTTGTCTAACTTGCTTCGTAGGACACCCCACAGGTCAATGAACCAAAACAAATGTCCAGATCAAAACAAATATGGTTTACTGAACACAAAATCAAGCTTCAGACATTGCCATTGCAGTCCCCTGATCTAAACTCCATAGAAAAACAGTGGGATGAGTCAAAGAGGAGAATGCACAAGTGTGGACCTAGCAATCTGGACGATCTGGGGAGGTTTTGTAAAGATGAATGGTCTTAAATCCCTTACTTTGTATTCTCAATCTTTATGGGGTGTCAGAGAAGAATATTACACGCTGTTTTATTGACAAAGGGAGGTTTAAGAAGGTATTACAAGTAGGGGTGCCAATAATTGTGAGTGACGTGTTTTTGTTAAAAATATTTATTTCTTCATGAGATTTTCCTTTTTCTCAGAATAAATTTGCTTCCCTTGCAGGGTGTATTTTTCCTCATTGTTTTCACTGTGGGAGTACAATAAATCACCTAAAGATAATTTTTTATACCTATTTTTAGTCAACTTTTACCAAGGGTGCCAATAATTCTGGAGGGTACTGTAAGTCTGAAATATCAGCAAAGAAGCTAGTTGCTACCATTTACTGCCATTAACGTCAATGGATACAGATACCGTGCCTCTGTTCAGGAGAATACTGCAAATTGTGTCGCGACTACCACGCGCAAGTATACATGGTTACAACGTTCCCCGTGACGTCAACATGTCGCACGACAAGTCGGGTGCGTGGACTGTACCGGGGCCTTAATTCTGTCACTCAGGCCAGACGAACCACACATGAATAAGATGCGTCTTATTGAGGTGATTAGACCAGACATTACTGAACTAGGACCAAAGGGTCACAATTTGCAAAATCTAACCAAACTGACAACAGTGCAAGTCGAGATGCAAGATATTTGGATGAATGAGTAAAAATCCAACCTTGAAGGAAACAAGCTTTCTTTGTGAATGAAGAATGTATCGTAAATGAATACATTTTCTTCCTTAAAATAAAGGGGCCGGATTCACGAAAACAATCTTAAGATAAATCTTAAACTGATTCCTAAGAAAATAAATAAGAACTCCTTAAAAGTGACAAGCACAATATGCAATAATGCTGGGAGCTTTTCTCTTGTAACATTTTAATGCATTTGTAATGGTGATGGTAAGCAGATACTACATTTTCTCATACATTAGTATTAACATGAACTTAAAAGCATGCAAGGTTTTTTTGTGTGAAGTGGTTAACTCAAATATTGGTATAATATACAGTAGATCAAGGTTATTAATGTTGATCACCTATGGTGCAAGTTCATCATTTTTTTCCCTCTGCATATAAACACAATGTGGAAGCAAAATATTGGAGATCAAACTGTTTTATATTTACACTTACATAAAGAGTTGCATGTTTTACGTTAATATGCATATTGATTAATGTAAGATGCTTTGATGTTTTGATATGAATGTGTTTTTAATATGAACATGTTAACTTTAATGTACCTGTATTCATGTGGAGTATTGTGTGTAATATCACACAATATTTTGTGATTTTTCTCTCAGAATAAACATTTTAATTTACTAATTGGTTGTGTGAATACATTTCAATTATACCACCTTAAATTTTCACTGGGGTTGTACCCTTAAAGTACAGATTAGTACCTTTTAAGGGTGCTGTGCTGTAATGATATACACAGGTACATTTCGGTCATTGCAGGTACACAAGTGTACCTTGATGGGTACAAATGGCTAGGGTACCAAACAGTACCTGCATTAGGGGTACATTATTGTACTTCAAAAGGGTACTGCCCCAGCGACAAGCATTTGTACCGACTTAGGTGCACACTGGTAGTTCCATTTCTGAGAGTGTATGTTTGCATTTGAAGAGTGATTTTTTTTTATTTAGATTGTTTTTTTCTTTGGAAACAACCTTTTTTGACTTTGAATAGTAAAGACACAAATGTCCTACCCATAATATGGCCCAAAGACAAAAAAGATTGCTTTGGTCAAAGGAAATATTTTCAATTAAAGAAATGAACTTCAATCAAAGAAAACATTTTCAATCAAAGAAAAAAAGGGTTCAAATGCAATTATTTGGGTCTCACATAGTTTTGGCATTCAAAAACTTTTCAATGTTGGGGTTTTTTATCACAAAAAACATTTTCAAATCAAAGAAAAACGGTGTTGAAAGGCATTTTGTTTTGTCTCAATTTTTTTTTTTGCATTCAAACACTTTTTTTTCTTTGATTGAATGTGTTTTCTTTGACAGAATTGAATGTTTTCTTGAATGAAGATATATTTTTTGATTGAAGCACACTTTTTTATGATTGAATAATAAAGAGACAGATCTAGCTCCATAAAGTTATAGCCTACTTTTGTCCAAGCTCAACTCGGCTCAGTTTTCGAGCGGGCAGAATCTAGACCTCTCGCATTTACTGCCACTGTGCAGAGCTGGCAGCCAGGAGATACAGAGAGCGTGGGCGATCACACACACAGCACAGCCGAACTCAAGGACGGTACATAGTAGGGCTGTCCACGACCAAGGATTTCGTTGGTCGACCAGAGGCTGTCATTTACTCCGACTAATCGATTAATGACCTGCCTCACTCAGGTTAGAGAGAGTTTGTGGTGGCTGCGGAGTCGGGAGAGGCGAATGTGCGCGTGCCATTCAGAACGCAAAACAAAGTAAGTGTTTTTGCAAAACAGAACATGCAAAATAATCGTTTTTTCTCGATTGTACTATTTTGGTGATCGTTAGGAGCCAAAATCGAAATCGAAATTGAAATTCAATTAATTGCACAACCCTACATAAAACACTATTTCTTTCTGTGTATTTTTCATGCAAGATTATGGCAACGGTAGGTAGACCTCTGTATGAGCTATGCTTGAATAGAAAGCAACTAGTGTTATGTTGTTAACGTGACCAACTTTCTCTATATCCTGATATGAGTTAAGAGGAGAGCCACATCTTGCTACAATAACACCTTTAAAAATCTTTTCTGCAATAATGCTGTTTGTTAAATCACTCATTGCCTAAATTCCTGAAGTCGGAATGAAATCATGGGAATTTACTGGAGTCGTGGCGCGCTCCCATAAATGAGTTAGTTTGTAAGGTGACGATCTAAGCTGTTATGAGTCCGAGTCAGGTTAGAGAGGTTAGATATAATCAGAAGTCTTTTAGTCGTGGTTCATACAGTGATGTGAACAATATAAAAACCAAGAATGACCTCTCTCCAGCACAGGAAGAGGCAGTTTCCTACTCAAAACTAGAAAGTTTCTAGGCTGGTAATTGCCTACAGAGGGCCACTCAGACAACGGCAGAAGTGTTGTTCGTCATGTTATGAGATTATGTGCCATCAAAATGATTTTGGCAACGTGATGTTATGGAACAAAAACTGTTAAGGGTGCCTTTAATAGCCTATGGCAGCAACGGAAACAGACAGTCACTGGTAATAATCCATGTCAAGGGTAGTTTCACAATCAGAGTGTGCTCTTGACAGTTCACACACTAGCCTGTATACCCGAAAAATATCATAATATTGAAATATTTTGTGTTATTATTAGACTTAAGAGCACTTTGACAACTGGCAAATACAATTTCTAGGCACAACTGCCCCTTTCAATTATTGTGATCCACAAATCTGTGTTTGATTTTAAATGTAAACCACTTTGACAACACATACAGTATTTGCAGCATACTATGAACAGAACATTTGACCACATCAAGCCTTTTTGTAACATCTCACAAATGTAATGGGGAAAAGGTTTAGTGAACATACAATGTTAAGACATAGTGGGTGTTGTAAGCAAAGAATTCCATCCAACAGAAATTTGACAAGAAAGAGCTCAACTGACTGACCTCATTTGGCAGAGGGCACTTCATACCAAGCAACAACTGCCCAAAAAATGCCCTAAACCAATTTGAACATCAAAAACGTATGCTTCTGGGAAACCACCCTAAATTTAACTACCAACGCATTAAGTCATACACCGTCCACTACGGCATATGAGAATATGCAATATGAATTCCTTATGTTGACAAATGCTCTTTTTATTACATTATATAGATGGTGATACCATAAAGAACAGCAATTAACCATACAAAGAGTTTCACCAATATTTAACCTCATATTTTGAAATTGCCTTTGTTTCCAATATCCACTCCAACATATTTCAAGTGTTTAGGGTTAAACCATACATTTTCAGAATGAAGTTATCTTATGTAATGCCATCATGTTTTAACGAGCATATTTTACCAGGTGGCCATGCCCACCTTTCTCCTTTCAGGGAGATACTAGTCTGGAACACACACACCTGAAGCACCATAGTTTAGTTTCCCTCAAACAAACAAAAAAGTCAGGCCAAACAACGAGCAGGAAAGACAAAATTGAAATGGACTGTTTCAATTCCTGCAAGACTGCAAACATCAAAAACTGTAGCAGTATCACAGCAAAAGTAGACTTACATACATTGTTTCCTGCCTATTCTGTTTATAGTTTGTAAAGTTTAGATGACTCTCTGATTAATTTGATTGACCAAATGATTGCAAAGTTAATTATATGTCTACGCCAGTCACCATGCTAGTGTTGTAAAGGATTCTCAATCGTGAATGAAATTCGCTTAGCAGGCAAGCTATATAGGCGATCCCTCAAAAGATTAAATAAAAAGTCATGTTTTCATATCATGAGACAATTATGTTGGTGCCACCTTATCGGTCCCTTTTAGTCATTTAGAGGGGGAATTCTCCCATGCGCGTAAGGGTGCGTTTAAGGGCGTACTCACACTGGGCAATTCGTACCGTACCCGAGTACACTTGGCCCCTAAAGTCCGGTTCGTTTGACCAGTGGGATCGCTTCATTCCGTATCGGGGTACGGTACGCTAGTACGCTTGGAGGAGGTGGACTCTGGTACGGTACGCATGGAAGCACAGGACGTCATTAATGATGAAATAAATAATAACGTTCCAATTACAATCACACGTTGCATAAAGATTCTAGAACACAGCAACTCAATCGTACCCAAGTACGGTTTGATTATATGCAGTGTGAGCGCAGACCAGGGACCAGAGGCAACCGTGCTCCAGTACGGTACGGGTGAAACGTACCTAGTGTGAGTGCGCCCTAAGTAAAAAAAAAAACGCATATTTCGCGCCATTACCTTCACTGGCTTCATAGGCTGTCCGTCTGTCAGTCTACATACAGTATGTCATGGGTCTTCAACCGGGGGTCCGCGACCCCTAGGGGGTCCGCGGAGGTACTGCAGGGGGTCCGCGAAAATATTTCGTCTGAAGCGTTTTTTTCTCTTCCAAAAAATAACATTTGTCAAAGTTAACATAATATTCAATGAAAATCGCTTCATATTCGTTTTTAAATAACACATTGTAGGCTATCCATGAATCATGCTTGTGATAATGTGATCCGTGTAACATTGTGTTACCCAATGGAACACTTTCCCCCCCGTGCGTTTTAGTTAAACAGCTTCGTTTTCAGCGGCATCTGACCATTTACAAACTCGTTCTTTTCATTCTGGGAGATACATTACGTTTCGACTGTTTGATTTGTTTGCTTAATGTCGGGACTGATGGACCCTGAACTTTGCAGGGTAGGCCTAGCCTATTTGTGTCATGTTTTGCTTTGTTTTTTTTTTTTTTTTTTTAAATGAGAGTCTGCGGTCTTTGCACGTCAAGGCGTTCTGCGTGAATTCATTAATCCAACGTTCTCCGCGATGTCATACCATCAAAATGAAACGATAACGATAATCTTGTGTGTTTGTGTTTCCTTGTGTAAGACAAGTTATATTTACACAAGATGAAGAGGCTCTCTGTCTGTATCAGGTTGAGCAAATGAAGCTTTGCCTGAATTTAGCTGAATTTATACCACCAGAGAGGGTTAAAGCGGAGCTTCTCACACTTGAATATTAATTCGCCAATGTGAATGTAACGGTAAACACAGCAACGTTATATCTAAGACAGCGGCAATATAAACGAAAAATGATAGTAGCAGTGGTATAAACGGGATAATCAACTCCGCGCCGTGCGTTTATAGGAAAATAATGCACGGCAATAATGCCTGCGGCGTCGGGAGCTTATTAACACTTCGAACGTGCATTATTTTCCTAGAAACGCACGGCGCGTCGTTGATTATCCCTTACATATCCACCTTCGTTGACCCTTGTGACATTCATTCTATTATAGGACGAGTTTATGCAACACATGTAAAGAATTATCAGAAACGAGTTGTATAAAGCAGTTATATACCCCCCTGTTAATAATAACTTATGTTTAGAATGTGTGCGTTCGTGTGTGTGCGTGCGCGTACGTGCATGCATGTAGGCACTAATGACTGACGGTTCAAATGATAGGCATGATTTGAGGTGTGCCAGGTGTGGGGGTCCGTGCTCAGTCTCTCTCACAGCCAAGGGGTCCTTGGGCTGAAAAAGGTTGAAGACCCCTGCAGTATGTCTTAGCATAGATAAATTGATATTATGCGTGGCAGCTGCCAGCAAAACCTTTTTGTAAACCATGAGTTTTTTAATTATAAATCTACACACCTCATGCAAGTCTTGACTCTTTGCAAACAAACGTCAAAGCAAAAGTGAAATTTCTTGAAGTATTGTCTTTGTTAAGCTATGTGATGACACACAATTTTACCAGTAGGCAGTTCTTTATTCAGTTCACCGTGCATTCATTTTCAAAATCAAAGACTGGTTGGTGTTCTTTCTGGATTTAAATGGCATTCAGTGGGTCAATGAGAAAGTCCACATTTTCATATCAACCTAAATAAAGGAGGTGGTAGATTAGTCTGGTTCTTTTTTTAAATAAATCACGCCTCTTTCATAAGCTCGCCTTGATTCCGAATTTGCGCGGTGTGGGTGTGACAGAAGCGGAGATGGGAGAATCCGCTTAACAGAGAGGCGCGCAAAAGAAATGCGTAAAATAAAAGCTTAAGCTTAAGCGTGTTCACCTTTACAAAGTCAATTTGATGCTTAACAAACTTGTAATAGGCAAATCATTCACCTCCCAGAGCTATACAGCATAGACGTAGCCAATCCCTACGAAGAAAACCAGCCATGCAACTTCCAAGAGCAGCACCCTGCCAAATTTTGCGAAAATTGGGAAACACTACCTTGTCAGAAGATATAGCTCTGTGGAGATAGTGCTTGCCTGTTATTAATCCTTCACCTCCACAACAAAAGCATATACATTGGGATAAGTAGCAAGAAGTTTGTTGAGAAGTTATATTCCTCTTTACAGTCAACTTTAGCATGTGTTCCAATAGTTATGGAGGGGACTGTACAGATAAAATCACTAACATGTCTTGCCTTAGACTGTGTATAGACCCATCAGTAAGATTCAAAATGCTTCAGATGAAATATTTGCTCATGTAGACAGTCTAATACTTCTTTAGAATTATCCATGCGCTGATGTCTTGAAACCACTTTTTTAAAATCCTTCTATATTGAATGTGTAAAACCCAAACAATGATATTTTCAGATAGTTCCATTTTTGACCCTTTTGAAACCTTTGTGTTTGTGAAATTACCCTCGTAAAAACTATTTCGATGTCAATGTTTAGATTTTGCACCAATTTGCTTGCGTAACCTGTAGGCCAACTTATTTCTCTGGCCAGTGGAGAGGGCATCCACAGTATGACAGTTGCCCATTTTCTGATTTATGGAATGACAAAAAAATATATATTTTAAAGTTATCTTTGTAAAATACTTCGATTTGTAAACAAAATGGAACCAATTTTGAACGTGGCTTAATTGATTGTCTGTATTTATGTTTTGGAAGTTCTTACAAATCTATATTTATCCTGATTGTCCCGTTCTTGTATATTGAAGCATAAACAAGCACAACTTGCGATTAAAAAAAAGTTTTGGTACAGAGCTAAGTAACCCGCGGAAAATGTTACATAGTATTGCATATTACCTTTAACACTTAAAATGTTACCCAATAGTTTCTTAGCTTCCAAGAAGATCGATAGAAGAAAATTAGGTGCTAATGTTTTTACTTCAATCGTTATTGTAATTGAACAAACTAGATTTGAGATAACAAATATAACAAAATAAGCCTCAAAGCAAGTACGCAGCCATCAGAGTTTGGCAAATGATATGTATGCGTTAGGACGGAGCATCGCTTTGTCCAAACAAAAACAAACTGGGCCAGCCACATGGCCTAGCTGCGACTAAAGGCAAAGGACAGTGGTTAGCCTCAAATCTCTTCATGGTTGATACTTTGCTAGCTGACTAAGCTAACGTTAGGCAATCTGAATACTGCTTCAACAAATTGAAGTTACCATTTCCCTAACTGGTAACTTAATTGTAGGTAGCCAGGAGAGTTAACTTACTCCATTAAACTTTAAACTGTTTCAAAACGTAAGCAATATCTATCGCGGAGTAAGTTAGGGTACTTCAGCACAGTCATACACGTTTGTTATTGTGTTCATTTTAATTATATAATCACAAACCAATGTTAACAAAGCCAGCCCACAACTTGCTAGCAAGCTAACATAGTTGCTAATTGGATAGTTGATTAGCTAGCTGACTGGTTAGCTAACAGCTAGCTCGATAATATAACGTTAGCCAACATTAGAAAGCATGCTGCCAGAGTTGACTGGCTAAAGGGATTTCACACACCATCTAACTGTGTCTTACAATGACATGTTCCCACAATTGTTACCTTTCATACAGGCCAGCAATAGACAGACATATTCATCCAACAATTATCGTTACCTCAATTTCAAAGTCTGGCAAGTTGAATGCTGTCCTAAAAAGCGAGCAGAAGTGAGCTATGGCGGGGACTTCCCACCAGGACTGGATCTCTTCCACAGATATTGTACATCCCTGGGACATTTTTTAAATGGAGTAACTTAAGTGTCTCACATTAGTAAGGCGTCATCAAAAATACATACTAACGGCACAGATTCTTCGTTTTGCTACACCGTTTTAACTTTAACCAACACAAGATGAAGCAGCAGGACTACTACTGCCATTGCAACCCTGGGAGGTCAGCTTGCTAATCTGTTTCACCACTCGCTCCTTCACAATAAGAGAACAGATGTGGTGGCGCTACCACTACCAAGAGGAGGGGTGTGCAATTACAAAGGAAACAAGATAACTGGACGTAATTTTCCCAACATTAGTCCAACATTCCTCTTACACATCAAAGGTGTTGATAATCAATTCTGTTACTTTTTTGTCTTACAGACTGACTGTATTTATTTAGTTTTTACTGCCTGAAAAAACTGTTTCCCATTGTTGACGTTGATATCGACTTGTCAGAGTGTATTTCAAGGCTCAGTGCAAGCTGCCAATGCCTTGATCTTGTTAAAAGCGTGCAAAACAGGAAGCTTCTGCTAATAGTCAGTTTACTTGTGTAATTTCGTTCAATTTTTGGGGGGATTATGAAAACTATATATTTTTGGAATCCTTAGAACCTGACGAATCAGGAAATCTTTGTTTGACAATTTTCAGAAGTCATTAAAGCAGTCATTTTGGGTCTTGAAAATGGTGTACTATTGCATTAAAAACGCCATGCTATACTGGTAGATAGGGTTACATTTTAAACTTTTATGTATCACCACAAAACTTCCCCAGTTATTCACTTACATTAAGACAAGATTTGTTTGTATTACAAGTTTTCTGAAATGTAATGTTTTTATGCAAATTAATATGCAAATGAGGCTTAATATACTGAAATAGGCGTTAATTTGCCAAACTTCCAAACCTGACATGTACATATAATAGTAGCTATCCTTTATGGAGGATTAAGGTTTTAGCCCTTTATTATTAAAATACTTAATAGTTCCTGGTAAAAAAGTAACTATTAAGTATTTAAAAACAATGGCAGAAAACACCTTAATTTATGTATTCCTCAATCAAGAACCTTTTCAATGCTGCTGGCTGTGGAATTGACTGTTTACCATGATACAAGTTTAAAAAAAAAAAAAAAAAAAAAACTGGTGGGTCTTATGAATAAGCAGGGCTGTTGTGTGGAAACAGCTCTTGCCAATGCTGTGGTAGAAAACACAAAACACTTTCAAGGCATGTATGCACACCCTTTCCTAAAGAAGGGTAACATTTGTCTGCATTGCTTCCGACAACTTTTTTGTGAGAGCATCTGTAGAGCACTGAGGACACAATCATCTGCTTTCAAGTAGATGTTGAACCATGTGGCCTTTTCTATTCCAAAAAAGCGCCTGGTGTTGGCTGCTGCTGTGAATGCATGACATGCTGGTAAAGACTTTGCATTATCTACACCTAGAGCTGTCCAAATTGGTTCCACTTGCAGAATCCCAGATGTCATTGAAATACAAGTATCTTTCAACCAAGTCTTCTAGTTTGCTATGACCAATAATAGAACATCAAAGTCAGGAGAGAAGAACATCAGCATTGCATCAGGGGGGGTTGCGATTTGATGCCAAAACTGTATGATGAATCAAGGTATCTGTTTCTATATGGTTGTTTCTTTCAAAGTGCAATTGGATGTTGCTATTTGAGTGTCCTGCAGCAGAGGATATGATGAGCTTGGGGGAGTTATCTGATTCTGTCAAATGCAAAGAAAAGCTTGCTAAGTCCTTCTGCAGCTTGAAGGTGGAGTGCAAGATCAGAAGTGCGAGAAGCTGCCACCTAGAAGAGAAGTGTCTCCACTCGATGTAATTCATGATGGATCTGAACATTGCATTTTTAGCTTTGTTTGCTTCCCATTCATTTAATGATTTCACAAATTCAGCATTAGTCAAAGATTCAAGGAATGTACTATTAGCCTGCATTGTACACTCAACCAAGGTAGATTTGTCCTTCTCAGAGCAGGCCGGTTCAACTTGCTCTGTTGCCTGCCAGCAAACATCTCTCAGCTGTGGGTTCTCCATGAAGAATTCCTCCAGAACCAATTCGTACAGAGCTACATATGAGTAAATAATGGCCACGCAAAGAACGCTTGTTGTGTGTACACTTCAGGATTTGCCTCGTTGTTGCTGCACCAAAGACATCAGGTTCTATCCAGGCATCATCTATACAGTACCTGAATTTTTAATAGAAATCCCAAGAGCTCTCAGAGCAGCCATTGTGGTGTGCAATTCCCCAAGCCTTGGAACAACAGAGTTTTTTCAGATCAGGTCTGGAATCCAACAGTTGAACAGCCTTCTCGTAGAGGGCCATGTCAAAAGAGATAACAGTTGGATGTTCTTCACCAACTGCCAGGCGACATAGTTGGTTTGCCTGCATAATCAGTCAGGAGGGTTGACCACTCATGTGCCACTTCGGGAAGTAGCGGTACAGCTAGCCCAGCCTAACATGGGACATTACTTGTGCTCTCTTCTGACTTCAACCTGGGTACTGCAGAGGCAACTACCCAACCTAGGTGATGCAGCTGATGGGTTCCAGAGATACCATCTTTGTTTACTGAAATCTGCTTCACTGGTTTATTTTGCTTTGGTTTGGGCTGATTGCAATGTAATATCTTTACATGGCATGGTGTGACTGACATAGCCTGACGAGCCAGACCCACATCAAGATTGAATAAACGGTTGTCTTTCAAATTCCCTCTCCACGCAATAGGATAGTGCTACATCCAATCATCTTCTTGTTTTCAAGTAGCAGGATGGGGAATTCACGCTTAAGTCGCAACTTATGGTCGCAGGTCAGTCATCATTATGTTAAGCCCACCCACCAACTCTATAAAAATGGGATTGGCCCAATATAAGTTTCATTTTCCAGCTTGCAAGCCAACGGAAAGTTGCTCAACTACCATGACCAACATTTGCTGCTGCTAGGGTGCATCTAGATTTCTAGGCTATGACTGACATACTCTTAGTGTCACTAATTGTGAGAGGGGGGGGGAACTACAGTAGCCTACTTCACAGGAGCATCAGTTCTTTCGTAAACTGCCACAAAAGGGCACCCTTGCCATCAACTGTGTCCTCAGCAAAATCAGTGTTGGCAGCAAAGCAGACAAATGTTTCCCTTCTTCAGGAGAAGGTGTGCATACATGCCTTGGAAGATTTTTGTGTTCCACAGCATTGGCAAGAGCTGTTTCCACACAATTGCCCTGCTCATTCATATGACCCATCAGGTTTTTCATTTGTATCATTGTTTTTAATAGTTACCGTACTGTTTTTTTATCAGGAACTATGATATTGTATTTTAATAATAAAGGGCTAAAACCTTAATCCTCCATAAGGAATAGCTACTATTATATGTACATGTCAGGTTTGGAAGTTTGTGCAAATGAAGGCCTATTTCAGTATATTAAGCCTCATTTGCATATTCATTTGCATATTTAAACATTACATTTCAGAAAACTTGTAATACAAAAAAATCTTGTCTTAATGTAAGTGAATAACTGAGAAAGTTTTGTGGTGATACATAAAAGTTTAAAATGTTACCCTATCTACCAGTATAGCATTATACATGGCGTTTTTAATGCAATAGTACACCATTTTCAAGACCCAAAATGACTGCTTTAATGACTTCTGAAAATTGTCAAACAAAGATTTCCTGATTCTTCAGGTTCTAAGGATTCCAAAAATATATAGTTTTCATAATCCCCAAAAAAATTGAACGAATGAATTGGTCTGAACATAGGGCCCTGGACTATAACGAAAGTAATGAGCAAGTCTACCTACCGAATTCACTACAGCGTAAGGCCTAGATCGAGTCCATTTCTGTCAGAAACAACTACAAAAAGTTTCCGGGCAAATTAATGGAAGTGCAGGATTATAGGAGCCTGTTTTGTTTACCTAAGACTATTCGCAACATACTTGTATTACTTGCAGGTTTTCAGAAATGTTACGTTGGCATCTGATTAAATAGGGTAATTAAGTAGGCTAAGCTACAGTTCAGTTCATGGGCCATTACACAGAAACATTTATTTTTCTGTCCCAACACTTGTAGTCTAGTCGTAATTTCTTGAACCCAGAAATGTTGAGTAGGCCTACCCTACCCTAAAGTTTTATTGCAGAAATGTCATATAGGCCTAATGGATGGAATTTAAGGTTGCCTGAAGTGGCACTTTGGGCAATTTGCATAATTATCATAAATATAGGCAATTAAGGCAATACAGTACAGGTGAATAGGGATATCACCATGAAACTTTCTCAGTTGATTACTTATGTTAAGATGAGAAAAAAATGTATTGCATGTTTTTTTTGTGTATTTTAATGCTTAAATATGCAAATGAGGCCATATAGGATACAACTATTCCTTTAAGAGATCAGGTTGTATGCTTCAAGCTTGAGACTGAGTAGATACAGTTGATGTAGATAAGGATGTTGATTGACCAAAAGTTGAATGGGTTTTGATAGACAGTTTAATGGGTGGATGAGTGAATGGTTTGAAGAAGATGGACAGATAGAAAGTTGGATGGAATGTGCCTTAAATCCTTGTAGAATGGAGACAAAGAGATTTGTCCTATTCATTTTTGTGGTACCTGACCAGACCACTGAACAGTCTAAACGTGGCAACACGAGGGTTTGCGGGACCTGTTTGGTCAGATGAGGTGTTAAAAAAGAAGAGCATCTTATGTTTCTCCCCATCTTTTGCGCCAGTAAATCTATGCCTTGACCATGACAATTTACAGTCTAAGTTTACCACCAGGGGCTTTGTTTCTTGTACTTGCTTAACAGCAACATTGTTCAGTACTAAATTCAGTTGGGGCTTATAGAGATTAAAGGTAGGGTATGGAATTAGCTTTTTTGGGCATTTTTGCAAAATCACTTGAAATCCTATTCCTAACCCACTTACAGCCACTGAGTTGGAAGCACTGAAATGGAAATTAAACACGTCAATCGCTGCACGTCCCCTATGTTCTCCTCTTGTTGTATGTGTCACTTTCCATACAAACCAAGACAGCGAATACCTACGGAAACTCAATCACCCACGCAATAAATAAGCTATGTAGCAAGAATTACATTTTACCGTCACGGCGTGACTCGAAGAGTGTTGTAAACATGAAACCGAAACGTAACCGCTTGGAGCTACAGTGGAATAGGCGAACCAACGGGCCAGCACTAAACTCGGATATTTCAGGAGATAAACTCAAAATATCGCTCGTGCATGAATGTGCGTCCATGGAGGGAGGGACTTGAGGTTGTCTATGTTCAAAATCTGCCGGCCGTTTTGCGAATTCCGTACCCAACCTTTAATGAGTGTTTTGTTCCAAATACAATGCTCTTGTTTTGATATGTTCAGGACAAGTTTTTTTTTTTTTTTTTAACAGAGATCCATTTTAATACCTCCTGCAACCCTTTGTTGAGGACTGAGGTGATTTCATCAACTGTTTGTGCAGACATATAGAGTTGAATCATCGGCATTCACACAGGCTTCTTTACAAACAAGTGGGAGATCATTTGAAATGGAGAAGAGCAGTGGTCCTATGCGGAATCCCACAATATGTTGTGCATTTGAGAGGCTTCTGTTAAAGAGAACTTTCTGTGTCCTATTGGTTACGTAACTTTCGATCCATGCTGCAGATGGAGTAAAGCCATAACACTTAAGTTTCTTCAATAGTTATGATCAATGACATCAAAGGCAGAACTAAGTCTACTGCTTCTACAATATTCTGTTGATCAATATATTTTAACCAATCATCTGTCAGCATGAGCGCTGTAGAGGTTGAGTGTCCTTCCCTGTAAACATGCTGGTAATTGCTTGTCAAGTTGTTAGTAACATTGTATCTGATTAAATACAATTTTTTCCAGCAGTTTGCTTAGAACAGGTAACAAGCTAATCGATCGGCTATTTGAGCCAGTAAAGGCATCACAAGTATTTTTAGATAGAGGGATTACCATAGCCTCTTTCCAAATTTGAGGACACTTATTACTGTCAAGACTAAGCCCTATTCGCACGGGATTAGTATTACCTGTGGACCTCTGGTCATTTTCAAATTATCACCCCACCTCTGTGTTACTTGCAGCGCATTCGCACGGGATAAGCAAAGTCTGTAAATAACTCTATTTTCACTGACATTACACCCGGATATGTCGTATGCTAACGTCCGAAAACAACGCAGAAAGTAGAAAAGATATGCAATTGCAATGGCAATCACTGAGATGCAGATTCGCACGGGATTAGTATTATCACCGGACGTCTGTGTTTGGCGAAATACAGTAGGTAATTTGCGGCGGAATTTTCACTTTACAAATTACAGACATGGCACATTCGCACGGGACTAAGATCTCAGGCATTCTCCGCAATTATCACAAATCACCAAAGGTCCACAGGTAATACTAATCCCGTGCGAATAGGGCTTTAAGAAGATGTACAGCGTCAATAGTCCGCTACAATCTTCAATAACTTCCCATCCAGGTTATCCAGTTGAGCAGAAAGCTGATACATGTGCAAATCAGTTTAATTAGCCCTTTATGATGTCATAGTCCCAATGCAAAGTCTATGGGGGGAAATGATGAACCCAAATGGAAGAACAATAGAAAAGTGAGTTTCGCATAATATGGCCCTTTTAAGAAGGTAACACCAGTGACTTTGAGAGCTTCAATACAACATCATGAAATGATATAACATTTCAGATAAATGGAAGGGGGCTGTGGATTTAACTTGTACCTTTCTTCATAGACCCTTATTAAGTAAAGGGTCGTTCCACCTCGATTCAACAGATTTTAGAGAAACTTTCTGCTTGACCATCTCAGATTTGCCTCAAACTATAGGCTACCACCTAAAGAGCAACCATTTCAACTAACCTAGCCAAAATATTAGCTTGATTTAACATGGTACCCCCCTTCTGATTTTTTGCGCCCTCATCTAAATCTGATGCCATCAAAAATACAATATAGACACCTCTTAATCACTTTTTCAAAAGACAGCTTAAACACATCTGTAGATAGACAGTCATTTGTCAAACATTTTGTTTAGAAATTGTGTGGGGAACCAAATGTCGGCGTTTGAACAAAAAAATCCACAATTTTTCTTCTGATTTCACTGTCAGTATCAACACATACGGCTTACAAATGTCTGTGTGAAATCTATAGCAATCTTCACAGAAAATGTGAAGTCTTTAGCTAAAAAAACTTTTTGAGATAATGTGACATCTGAACTTTGCTGCGGATTTAGATGAGGGTGTAAATGTGCCCAAAATCAGAAGGGGGGTACCATGTTCAATTGTTTTTTTCTCTGGATGTATTAGGTAGGCTATATCAAGCTAATATTTTGGCTAAGTTAGTGTAAATGGTTACTCTTTAGGTGGTAAGATTATGAAGCAAATCTGAGATGGTCAAGCAGAAGGCATTTGTTGAACTGAGGCGGAATTACCCTAAAAGGAAGTCCAGTGGCATCGTTAGTATGATTGCTTGTATTTCAAAATAAGAGTTTTGTTGTGCAGTAACACCAGTGATTTGACTCCCAGGTGCATTATAAAAATAAAATAATCATGTTATTTTGATATGTTGTAGTACAGTGCATGAAAGGTGGTAGGCCTGTTCGATTAATCGTTTTCAAATTTTCGGGATTACATGTATGTATTTAGAACGATGTTAAAAATGTGAAATCGTAAAATCGATTTTTCACTTTAACTAGGGTAATTGCAGTACTTATGTTTGCAAGTGTTGATTTTTGTCTCAGAGATAAAAATTATTTGTTTTAAAGCTTTATTTATTTACAAAAGGTTACAGTTTTGCACTTCATGAATTTTGTTTTTTGTTTAATCAAGGGGATGGACACACCCCAAGATAAATCTGAAGGTGAGGTTTTCCTCTTAACCCTCTATGGCATGGTGTTGCCCTCAGGCAACGCACTCCTTTTTTGGTCATTATACCGGCCTTTCAAATTGCATTTACATTTTTTTTAAATAAAATGATACAAGACATGTCTCTGACCAATGAAATGATGGGTAGAAGTGGTTGTGGCCTTTGACCAAGGGGCGGAGCAACCCTTTCAGGAAGCAACACTGCATGGATCAGAGCGCCAACAATAGGTAAGAATATATCATGTTTTAACATGTTTAAACTGAAATAAATGTATGAACAAAAATATATGTATGTGTAGACATATTTAAAGAAGTGTATTTTGTTGTTCAAATGCATACGGAAGCCCTGAACCGCAAGTGAAGAATTTTTTTTTTGAGATGCTATCTTGTTATTTCGAGATCATATCTCGTTATTTCAAGATAATATCTCATAATTTCGAGATAATACACATATGTAAAAAAAAATAAGATTTTCTTTTTTTTTTTCCTTCAGATATTATCTCGTTATTTCGAGATAATATCTCGTAATTACGAGATACTATCTCGTTATTTCGAGATAACACACTTAGGCAAAAAAAAAAATATATATAATTATTTTTTTTACTTTCAGATATTATCTCGTTATTTCGAGATACTGTCGTTATTTTGAGATATTATCTCGTTATTTCGAGATATTATCTCGTTATTTTGAGATGTTACTTTTATCTTGAAATAACGAGATATTATCTCGAAATAACGAGATAATATCTCGAAATAACGAGATAATATGTGATGTTCCACGGCGAAATCAGTCACATTGTCCAAATTTTCAAAATCATAGTTATTATGTTTTCAGGATATATATGCACGATTCTAATGAATTGAACATCATATTACTGAAATATAAACATTCAAAGGAGTTGAGTTCATCCTGTCATGCCAAGAGAAAAACGGAGAAATTTGCCTCTGAAGTTAACCGTCGGCTCAACACTCACGAACGCTTTGTAAGGTCGCCGCTATTAAAAGATTTACGGTACTTGTATCAACGACACAGCACGCGGATGGCTTGGTTGTTGTCAATGAGTGCATTTACCGTAAATATTGGAATAGAGGGGCAAAAACGAGACACCTCTAACTTCCTGCTTCCTCTAACTTTCTCACCTCAAGAAACTCACGTTTTTAGACTAGAAAAGGTCAGTTTTTCGGCAAAATGTATTCACGGTCGTACAGTGTAGACCCCCCACTGTTTCAAAACACACACACAAAAAAATCCACTATTTTAGCACAAGTGACATAAATGGTCATTTTTCTCAGAAACGCCTGTTGCGACAAGCGACTGGTTTTGCCGAAATAACGAGATAATATCTGAAAGTAAAAAATAAATATATATATATATATATATATATATTTCTTTTGTACCTAAGTGTGTTATCTCGAAATAACGAGATAATATCTGAAGGGGGAAGAAAAAAAAAAAGAAAATCTTTTTTTTTTTTTACATGTGTATTATCTCGAAATAATGAGATATTATCTTGAAATAACGAGATATTATCTCGAAATAACAAGATAGCATCTCAATTTTTTTTTTCTTCACTTGCGGTTCAGGGCTTCTGTAGATCATTTATTTACTAAAACAGGGTTTTTTGTCCGTTGCCTCAGGGCAACAGTATGCAGTTAGACCACTTTTGTTAAGGCATTATTTGAAAGCAGTGGCTCTCATCTCTGGTCTCTTGGACCCCCTATCCTGCATGTTTCAAATGTCCCCCTGCTCAAAAACACCTGATACAAATTATCAGCTTATTATTGGGAGCATTGAGTGATGATGGCTATAGTTGAGAAATACAATGAACTTGCCCATTTGTGTTCCCATTTGTGCGTGTCTAGAGGTTGAAGTAAGCGGTGTGTGTGTGTGTGTATGTGTGTGTGTGTGGGCGTGTGCGTGTGCGTGTGCGTGTGCGTGGTGGTTATAGTAAGCTATTTGTCACTTTGTAATTGAATACTTTCTATTGTCGTTTAAAGGAGATGGCCCTGTTGAAGGTGAAGACGCTGATGATATGACGAGGATGTTCCATACTTATCCTGTTGTTTGTTCAAATATACACAGGAGAGATGTTAATTTCAAACAAATCATCCTTTGTGGCCAGAAAACACTAATAAAACAGCCTTCAAGAACATTTCACTGGGGTTATCAAGCTCTGGCTTTATGATCTATCAGCAATATTACACGACAATCCTCAAGAACTTGATGCAGGCACCCACAAATACCAACAAATAGAGTACCTTGTTTTCTCAATACCTTGATGCAGGCACCCACAAATACCAACAATACATTTTTCAGTAATTCCTCTTTGTTTCTGTGGCCATTTATGATCCAATCATCAACATACCCAACCGACACGCAAGCCCTACTACTCCATATTCAGGTTACAAGAAGACCCCAAGTAGTCTTTGAGTTGGAGAACACCTCACAAAGACTAAAACTAAATTCAGACATAAAATATAGTGTAAATCAAGCACATATAGATTAAAAAACACATGCACATTCACACACAGACAGTCGATTGACGTTGATTGTTGAATTAAATGTTGAGTGTGAAAATGAACTTATCTTTTCTGTAAACTAATTAAATGTTGAGTGTGAGAATGAACTTGTCTTTTCTATAAACTAACATTAAATAAAAAAATTTGAAATTAACTTTTTGCATAACTTGCTTGTTTCGTCCCAATTTCAATGCAAAACTACATAGAGAAAACCTTGACGTTTTACTACCCTTATTGCACATTGTTGCCCTGAGGCAACGTACTGATTTCTGGTTTGGGGGGGTCGGGGTGTCCATTTTTTTTATATATATGTCATCGGGGACCCACAAGCTCTCCAAATGTGGGGCAAAACATTTTTTAAGACCAACTGAAAATGAAACCGGGCGATTTTTCTAGGCTGATTTGACATGGAACTACAGTGCAGGGGCGCAGATGGGGGGGGGGGGGGGGGGGGGGGGGGGGATGTGATTGGCCTCGATCTGTCCCCCCCACTTGCAGGGCAAAAAAATAAAAAATAAAATAAAATAACACACCCATTCTTCTTTGCTACATTGCTCCGCTATTATTAGTCACAGCGAGATGAGACATGTATTGCACGAAAGAGCAGAACCGGAGCTTTCCAATGATACCAGACACTTGTCTGTAATCAAGTAAGAACATTTAAAAAAAATCATGAAATTAACCGAGCCCGAGCCCGTCGGACGCAAAGTGCGTCAAAAAACACACCCATTCTTCTTTGTTACATTGCTCCGCTATTATTAGTCACAGCGAGATGAGACCTATATTGCACGAAAGAGCAGAACCGGGGCTTTCCAACGAGACAAAACTCTTGTCTGTACGATCAAGTATGAAAATAAAATAAAATCATGAAGTTAAATCAAAGTATGTCATATTTACAGTCTATATTGCTCTGCATTCACCCAAGCTTCCAGAACTCTTGCTTAAATTACACGCGAACCCGGCATCACACAGACATAACACGCATATCAAATGAAAGAGGAGAAACAGAGTTTTCCATTGATACCAAATACATCGATCCTTTTGTATTATAAAAACAGACGAAGTGACAAACAAATAACTAGAAATGCAATTCCAAGGAATTACCAGTGCATGAAAATGCAAAAATAGATAGATAATGTAGATATGGTTACTAAGGTGTAGCTAGGGTAAACATGGTGGTTGCATAGTTTACAGAGAGTTGATAGTGTGAAGGTAGACAGTTTAAAGCTGAAACATTCCAGTTCTAACTTAACTAATGATTTCTATTCATGTTAAAATGTTAACTATGGTAACAATGATAACCAGGTTGATTGGTTAACTTAGCTACTGATTTCATGCAGTTATGGTAAAAATGTTAACTATGCTAACTATGCTCACAGTTCTAACCAGGTTGATTAGCTAACTTAGCTAATGATTTCTAGCAGTTATGCTAAAAATGCTAACTATGCTAGCAATGCTAACTATGGTAACAATGCTAACTTAAACTAACATTGCTAACCAAGTTGATTAGCTAACTTAACTGATGATTTCTAGCAATAATGTTAAAAATGCTAACTATGCTAACAATGTTAAAAATGCTAACAATGCTAACCAGGTTGATTAGCTAACTTAGTTGATGATTTTTTGCAGTTATGCTAAAAATGCTAACTATGCTAAACATGCTAACCAGGTTGATTAGCTAACTTAGCCAATCATTTCTAGCAGTTATGCTAAAAATGCTAACTATGCTAACCATGCTAACTAGCTAGTGAGGACTTTTATTTTTAAACATTTGTTGCAAGGGTATCCATTGTGGCCACTATCAGGAAACAAGAAGTTACTGCAGTATAATCATGTTGGTTGCTATGGAAACGGTCATAAACACTTAATTTTAATGGTTGCTATGTTGGTTGCTAGGTACATGGAGGTTTCATGTAGTTGACTGGAGGCATAGTAGATGATAACTGACAGTTGGAATGGTTGAACAGTTCAATAGTTGAGTAGTTTCAATGGTTAAATGATTTAATAGTGTATTATTGCATTGAGGACTTTTATTTTGAAACAGTTGTGGACAGAGGAAACAGTTTAACAGGATATGTGTAGTCTTCTGAGAGACTGTATGCTTAAATCCAGAGAAACTGACAGTTGGTGCCCAGGTGGCCGGCCACCTGGCGTAAGATTCTAATTGCTGCCGTGATGTCATAATGAGCAATGTTAAGTCTATGGGGGAAATTGTAATAGTTTTTAACTAATAGTTTAAAAAGTATAAAAGTTACAAAGTTGAAAAATACAAAGCCCACATCGCATAAGTAAGACCTACGCGACAAAATTTGAATGGAGTTTCTACGTTAAGCGGTTGAAGCTGAATAGCGTGCGTTAGAAGAAGAATAATAACTAGAAATGCAATTCCAAGGAATTACCAGTGCATGAAAATGCAAAAAAAATGTATAAATAGATAATGTAGATATGGTTACTAAGGTGTAGCTAGGGTAAACATGGTGGTTGCATAGTTTAAAGAGAGTTGATAGTGTTAAGGTAGACATTTTAAAGCTTAAACATTCCTGTTCTAACTTAACTAATGATTTCTAATAGGTATTCTAAAAGTTAACTATGCTAACAATGATAACCAGGTTGATTGGTTTACTTGGCTAATGATTTCTAACAGTTATTGTAAAAATGTTAGCTATGTTAACAATGCTAACCAGGTTGATAAGCTAATTTAGGTGATGATTTCTAACAGTAATGCTAAAAATGCTAATTATGCTAACAATGCTAACCACTTTGATTAGCTAACTTAGCTAATCATTTTTAGCAGTTATGCTAAAAATGCTAACTATGCTAACAATACTAACTATGCTAACTAGCTAACTTGCTACTGGGGACTTTTATTTTGAAACATTTGTTGATAGGGTATCCATGGCTGCCACTATCAGGAATAAAGAAGTTACTGTAGTAAAATCATGTTGGTTGCTATGGAAACGGTCATAAACGCTTAATTTTGATGGTTGCTATGTTGGTTGCTAGGTACATGGAGGTCTCATGTAGTTGACTGGAGGCATAGTTGATGATAACTGACAGTTGGAATGGTTGAACAGTTAAATAGTTGAGTAGTTTCAATGTTTAAATGATTTAATAGTGTATTATTGCAGTGAAGACTTTTATTTTGAAACGGTTGTGGAAAGACGAAACAGGTTAACAGGATATGTAGTCTTCACAGAGAGATTGTATGCTTAAAGCTTGAGAGAGACAGAGCTGCTGCAGGTGAGGCTGGCCACCTGGCATAACATTCTAATTGCCCTACTATGATGTCATAATCCAATGTTAAGTCTATGGGGAAATTTTAATAGTTTTTATTTAATAGTTCAAAAAGTATAAAAGTTACCAAGTTGAAAAATACATAGCACGGGTGTCCTAAGCAAGACCTACGCAGCAAAGTTTGAATGAAGTTTCTACGTCAAACGGTTGAAGCTGCATTAAATACGTTAGAAGAAGAAGAATAAGAAGAAGAAGCCTAGGAAGAACAGTACAGTGCATTTTCATGCACTGTAATAATAATAAGAAGAAGAAGACCGAGGAAGAACAGTACAGTGCATTTTCATGCACTGTAATAATGTCATATAGCTTCATATAGCTTCGGCTACCATTACTCTCGTTTGATTTACTCGTAAAACTGCCATCAGAGAGATATGGCACGCATATCAGATGAAAGAGGAGAGCTAGAGCTCCACAGATACCAAATACAATATTCTAGGCCATAAAACAGACGAAGTGACAGCAAAATAATAAGTTCATTTAGCTCCACTTACCCCATGTTTTTGTGTGGCATAATAGCCTATGTTCATAATCCAACGTTATCATGTGTTTCTCTATGGCAAGTCACGTTCATAATACGGTTTTGAGATCCTAGCAAACTCCTGTATGGTATCCAATTCAAGACTCATATTGCATCCAAATTTGTTTGACAAATAAACACTTTTTTGCCTTTACTTTGTTCATTTCAATGCAGTAAAAAATATTATAGAGAATCATCATCTGTGCACATCATGTGTGCTACCACGCAAACAAGTCAGGTCAGATCAGCTAGTGTCACAAATATGGAGCGCAAAAAGTGTCAAAAAGTCATTTTTCATCACTAAATAAAAATTGCCAATTATTTCTGTAAGGCACACACCACATATTTTTGCAAATTGCTTATCCCCAAAGAATCCCTCCACCATGGTTCTTATATTGCCATTTCCAGGGCAGTCAGGCCTACACAAACATGAAAGCCATGCCAAGCTGCCAGCTTGCTGTGGTGAGATACACATCAAAATGTAAGAATTTGTATAGTATGCTTTTTGAATTTTTCAAAATCAAATCAATGCAAGTATTAATGCATGTTGTATATGTGTATTGTGTATTGTATATTGTATATTGTATATGTGTAGGCCTATATTGTATTGTGCATGTGCACTTACAATGTGGAATAAGTGGAAGTGAATTCTTTTCATTTTAAAATGTAATGTAATATATATATAAATATATATTTTTATTTAATTTTAATGTTATTATTGCGGCGTGCCGGGGTGTGTGTGTGTGTGTGTGGGGGGGGGGGGGTTGTGTAACAGCTGTCCCCCCCAGTTCAAAAATACTATCTGCGCCCCTGCTACAGTGATATCACGCACTACTACTGCTTGCTGCTTATGGGGACTATTTTCAGATATCACTGCGACCATGGTACGTTTGCAACTTCCCTTGATTATTACGCCAGATGAGAGTGTAGAATTGTAGATAAAGTGTTCCTCCCAGAGTCCCATCACTAAGCATATTCGAGGGTGCAAAACAACTTAATCCATATTGACAACTACCACACCTCTGCTGTGTATGTAAGCCCACCTGTGTATGTGTGTCAATGTGTGTTTATGTGTCTGTGTGTGAGTGTGTACCTGTATGTTTGTGTGTGGTCAACAATCTCCAGGCACACTCAGGTGTGAGAAAACACTGCAGATTTATTCATGATACCGGAGGCAGGTTACCAGCAACAGCCCATTCCAGTAACACTAAGTTCTCAAGGGCAAGTCCCCATCTTAGTTACATAGTAATACAAATCACATGAGTACTTACATACAAGTCTTTTCCAAAGTCCTCATACTGTACATGCACAATTATACATAAATGGATACTTCTTGGACATAGCATGTGATCCACACAGCATGTGGCTACTCTAAGGAAGTAAAAAGTCAATGCAGTACAGTACAGTACATATATATTCTTCAGCATTTTCCTGCCTCGGGCAGATTAACTTTAAAGTGTAACTTCGGCAAAAATTGACCAAAATGTGTTTTTCTGTATGAAAATACATCAAATAAGCCATGGCGACAGTATTTTTTGTTGATCAAACACAACAGCACTGGCAAAGCTAGAGCCGATTTAACCAGTAGTATTGCTCAGAACAGCACCAAACCTTGTCAGCAGCTTGCTCTCTACACATAAAACGAAGCACCAACAATGTAGTTTGTGAACCCAGAGTTTATGACAGGCTAGCTTTATTGCTAACAATATTCTATCAACATAGACGTTTAAATCGATAGTCTGGAATGTGTGAAAATGAACAAAAATCATCTAATGACACACACATAGAGAAAACAATTAATAGACTACTGATTTTATGTGCCACAGTGCAGGCCTGTAAATGTATGACAACAATGTTTTATTGAAACAACATCATAGGTAATTTATTTTGTCAGTCATCACGTTCATTTTAATGAATAGGAAGGGAATTTAAACTGTATGCAATGCAAACAAAATTCTGCATTATTTCCCACGATGTTTCCCATGAGTCACATCAGGTAGACTTCAGCCGGTGTGTCCGGGGCAGTCTGCTGTCTTTTCTAGCTTCTCCCGGCCGACACTGGCAGGTATTGTTGACGTATGAAGTCAGCCGTAGTTCATCCTGAATGAGCCTATTGACAGCAATGGAGAGGAGTTGACATAAGCTAGGCGTCAGTGCAGCTGGGGATTTTGCTAGTACTAATTTTGTCCTCACTCCTGCAAATAAAATATGATACAATGAAGCATTTTTTATGTGTTAATTGCCATGTAGCCTGATGATTAAAATAATTTGGGTTAGGCTATGTTAATAGGAATAGGTCTATGGTTATGGTCAGATAGGGTCTGCAGAAAGGTTCCCCTGGTTGCACTGTATGTTACTGCGTTACCACAACCTGATACTAAATAGAGTAGCTGCGTCTTGACATTGTTTGGCAACAATTCTGATTGAGGAAATGGTAGCTTTAGCGAAGTTCTACAGGGAACTCATTGTCACATATTCTGCTCATAACCAATCACAGCTCAGGAGAAGCACTACTAGTAAATTAACTCGCCATGTCATCATTTCAATCACAGTCAATTCAGTTTCATTGTCTACAAACCAAGAGGAAGTGCAAACGCTTAAAACTTCTGTGTCTAACACACCTTCTTCTACTTTCAGTAGGCCGACTTCAAGATCTCCACCACCACCACCCCACTGCCACCAGTTGGTCTCTGTCTCAAGCTTATGCAGGGGGGTGCTGCTCCTAGCCCAGGCCTCTATTGGCAGGAACCAACATCCCCACACTGCATGGACAGGGGCCTACACGATAAGACTGTTTAAATATTCAGCTGTTATGTATCTCATGTAGCTACATGTATATTGTTTCTATCCTAACTCCAGATAGGAAAGGTGTATTACATAAATGTTTCAAGTCACCAAAATCCTAAGAAAACATTCCGAACTTTAGGATGACCCATGCATATGATACCAGTCATTTCAATAGAATGCTCCTATCTCAATGTTAGTACTGATGAACTGACTGATGTGTCGTCTAAAACTTGGAAGCAGAAAAGTGGTTGAGTAGTCTTCACTTGGTCAGTGCCTCCTGTTCCCACTTGCCCATGTAGATGTTTGCATATGACGGAGCAAATCTCTGTCCCATGGCAAATCATATGAATTTATAAGGAGGTTTTATTGTCAAATTGGAAGATACATTTCAATAATTCAGTGATTTCTATATTAGCGCATAGGTTGTCCACTATT
This sequence comes from Sardina pilchardus, assembly GCF_963854185.1. Classification (NCBI taxonomy): domain Eukaryota; kingdom Metazoa; phylum Chordata; class Actinopteri; order Clupeiformes; family Clupeidae; genus Sardina; species Sardina pilchardus. The sequence continues at coordinate 4,028,116 of NC_085003.1, read as the reverse complement.
GGGTATTATTGGGGACTGCCATAGGTCAATTTTTCTCCAGGATATGAGAGGTGTCCTTTATGTTCCTGGGAGGGTGGATGGAAAGTGGTTGCAGAATGCTGTCAATATACATGGATACAGTATGTTATATGATGCACGGCTGCAGTATGAGACAATGGGACGGCCGGGAAAGGGAACCATTCATCTCTGGGATCCATAGTCTAGATTTCTAGGCTAGTTGTGTTGAGCAGGAAACCTGAAAATTGGCCAAAAATTGCTTATTAAAGTCACAAAAATAATTTTTCAACTTGACAACCACCCTAGAAGAGTCTTCTCTAACAAAGAAAAATAGGTTGTCGACTTGTACCCAAACATGTCAACAAAAGTCTTAATGGAAGCCCTTTAAAAAAAAAAAAAAAAAAAAAACATTAACCATACTGCTCAGCCAGAAGTTTGAACACAAAAAACAAACAAAGATGCAAAACAACCTGTAGCCTTGTTTGGTTTACTATGACTGAATAAAGCGTATACGGCTGGACAGACGGTGAACGTGAATAACGTTCTGATCGTGGGCTGAGCTCAGCGATGAGCTCCGCCCCGCAATTACTGCAATTTCCCGACTATTAGCCGTGGCTTTAACATTGATTTTGCAAAAATTCTTCAGCTATGAGGTTGATACATGGGGGACAGATAATATGGTATTAATATGGGTTTGTGTCTTTTAACTGCCCTGAGGCTCATACACAATGCGGCTTATACACAGGAAATTACTGTAGCCCAGTCCTGATCTGCAAGCTGCAGCCAGAGGTACCTGGATTCACCCATTCCGACTTGACCCTTTTACAAATGACTTCCCACATTGGTGGTGAAATTGGGCGGCCACGTGAACCCCCGCTTTCTAACTCCACCTATGAGGAAGGACAGACATTCCACGATAAAAGTACAATGCGTTTGTTGGAAATCCCGTTGTGTATAAGGGGCTTATGAGTGCACGTGCCTGATAGGCTAAGCTACATTCAACCAATGAATCAGAAACTTTCACTCTTAAAGGTACACTACAGTATGCAAGATTTTCACCTTTACGAAACTTATAATAGGTGAATCGTTCACCTAGCATAGCTACATAGTATAGATCAGTGTTCCTCAACCTTTCTTCAGTCGCGGCACCCTTTACATGATTGAAAAATCTCAAGGCACCCCAAACTTTTTTTTAAATGTAAGTTATAATTAGAATACACACCAACAAATGCAAAACGCATAGCAAACTACAACTCATGTAGGCCTACGCGCGCACACACACACACACACAGTGTTTTTTTTTGTTGTGCTGTGTCACACCCGGCTATGCCGTGCTGGGTGTGTCTCTCCCTGGCCTGCATTATCGGCTGCTATTCTGTTCTGTGTCGCCTCTAGGTGGAGCTGTTCTAGTGGGCCGTGCCGGACTAATTGGTGTGCTGATGGGAGGGTGCTTAAAACCATGGCCTTCTAGTCCGCTCGCCCTCTCTCTCTCATTCTGCTCTGGCCTGACGATGCGAGGCTGGCCACGATCGTTTAGGGCCCGAGCACCGAGGTGTGGCCACTGAAGTGGCTGCACCATAGGTGCAAGGCCCTATTGTTTTTTGCTCAGATTAAATTTCTTTTGGGCCACGTTTTGCCTTTATTCACCAACTTGGCATGCTCTAAAACTCTTGAAATTTGGTAGCTATGTGTGGAATTGGTAATGCTACTCAGTGACAGAGCTCTGGCCTTGGGCGTGGCTCAGGGACTCTATAGTGCCACCTAGAGCATTGTCTGTTGTGGTTGACATATACATGCATGGAAATGAACCATATTTGGTAGGCATGTGTGTTGTATTAATCTGAACAAGTTTCACATTTAAACTACAGTACAGACCAAAAGTTTGGACACACCTTCTCATTCAATGAGTTTCCTTTATTTTCATGACTATTGACATTGTAGACTCACACTGAAGGCATCAAACTATGAATTAACACATGTGGAAATATGTACTTAACAAAAAAGTGTAAAACAACTGAAAATATGCCTTATATTCTAGTTTCTTCAAAGTAGCCACCTTTTGCTCTGATTACTGCTTTGCACACACTCTGCATTCTCTTGATGAGCTTCAAGAGGTAGTCATCTGAAATGGTTTTCACTTCACATGTGTGTCCTGTCAGGTTTAATAAGTGTGATTTCTTGCCTTATAAATGGGGTTGGGAATGAGTTGTGTTGTGCAGAAGTCAGGGGTGATACACAGCTGATAGTCCTACTGAATAGATTGTTAGAATTTTTATTATCGCAAGACAAAAGCAGCTAAGTAAAGAAAAACGAGTGACCATCATTACTGTAAGAAATGAAGGCCAGTCAGTCCAAAAAAATTGGGAAAACTTTGAAAGTGTCCCCAAGTGCAGTCGCAAAAACCATCAAGCGCTACAAAGAAACTGGCCGTCCCAGGAGAGGAAGACCAAGAGTCACCTCTGCTGCGGAGGATAAGTTCATCCAAGTCACCAGCCTCAGAAATCGCACGTTAACCAGCAGCTCAGATTAGAGATCAGGTCAATGCCACACAGTTCTAGCAGCAGACACATCTCTAGAACAACTGTTAAGACGAGACTGCCTGAATCAGGCCTTCATGGTAGAATAGCTGCTAGGAAACCACTGCTAAGGACAGGCAACAAGCAGAAGAGACTTGTTTGGGCTAAAGCAAAGCCATTGATATCTCAAAGTTGCGACAGCCGTTGACTTCCATGTTAAAGCCAGATTAGAGTCACATGGTTAGTGGGGAGCCTCAATAGTTCCCTTGGTCCCTGGTTTACTACGGGATTGACAGCAGCGATCGCATTAATATTTACGGTAAATACTCGATGAAAATTACTATAAACTGCATTTCCACATACTACTCAATGAAAATGCATTATTATGCACACGACCATAAGTCATGTAGAAAAGTCTTATTATAACACCTGAGATATCCATTCATTCTCAATGGAATAGTTCCTTTGAACGACCATGACATACCGGATGTGCCGCCATTGTTTGTACACGGGAGTCAATGGAAGTGTTGCAACTTTGTTATATCGAAGACTTTGGGCTAAAGAACGCAAGGAATGGACATTAGACCAGTGGAAATCTGTGCTTTGGTCTGATGAGTCAAAATCTGAGATCTTTGGTTCCAACCACCGTGTGGACTGCAGAGTGAAGGCAAAAGGGCCAACAAGTGCTAAGCATCTCTGGGAACTCCTTCAAGACTGTTGGAAGACCATTTCTGGTGACCTCTTGATGCTCATCAAGAGAATGCCAAGAGTGTGCAAAGCAGTAATCAAAGCAAAAGGTGGCTACTTTGAAGAACCTAGAATATAAGACATATTTTCAGTTGTTTCACACTTTTATTGTTAAGTATATAATTCCACATGTGTTAATTCATAGTTTTGATGCCTTTGGTATGAATCTGCAATTTTCATAGTCATAGTCATGAAAATGAAGAAAACTATTTGAATGAGAATGTGTGTCCAAACTTTTGGCCTGTACTGTACATAGTGAATCTTAGAGGAATTTGAGTTATGATTATGATTATGATTTTTGCACATCATGTATTTTGAAACATTTCTCCCAGACGGTTTATTGAAATCATGTCATACAAGTACTAAAATGATCTTGAAGGGTTGCTCAAGAGGAATTGCGACCAGATTTGTGAATTTTCGAAGTATATTGAAATGGCGAAGGTTTGAATTATGATGTCTTATTAAGAAATAGGAAGTTGGTGTTATAGGCAGAAAAAAAGGTTTTAAATTGGATGTAATTTGGCAGCTACATGTGGAATTGCTTCTGCTAGTCAGAGACAAAGCTCTGGCCTAAGGTGTGGCTTTGGGACTCTATAGCGCCACCTTGCAGCACGTTATCTGTTGTGATTGACACAAACATTCACGAAAATGAACCAAATTTGGTGGACTTGTGTGTTATTGCTATCAATAGTCAGAGACAGAGCTTTGGCCTAGGGTGTGGCTTAGGGACTCTATAGCGCCACCCAGTGCGTTGTCTGTTGTGGTTGACACATACATTCACGAAAATCAATCAAATGTGGTGGGCTTGTGTGTTATTGCTACCGCTAGTCAAAGACAGAGCTCTGACCTAGGGTGTGGCTTAGAGACTCTATAGTGCCACCTAGCCCATTGTCTGTTGTGGTTGACACGTACATTCACCAAAATGAAACAAATTTGGTGGGCATGTGTGTTATTGCTATAGTTATTCAGAGACAGAGCTCTGGCCTCGGGTGTGGTTTAGGGACTCCATAGCGCCACCTAGCGCATTGTCTGTTGTGGTTGACACATACATTCACGAAAATGAACCAAATTTGGTGGGCATGTGTGTTATTGCTATAGCTATTCAGAGACAGCGCTCTGGCCAAGGGTGTCTTAGGGACTGTATAGTGCCACCTAGCGCATTGTCTGTTGTGGTTGACACATACATTCAGGAAAATGTAACAAATTTGGTGGGCATGTGTGTTGCTCATGCATATGCCCAACAACACGCACATGTTGCTTTGTTAGACTCCGAAATGTCACAGCCCTCCGCACCACAGGTGCTCAGGCCCGCCATCGCCGCTTGCGGCTATATTTTACTTTAAACCTTAGTTTCAGTGTGGTCTCCCCTATGTCAGCTCTGCTGTGAGCCAAGTGGTCCTGACATGCTGTCTGAATTCATATGTCCGTATATCTACTACCGGAACTTTTCCTGCTGCTTACCTAGTAATTTTGCCGTAATGTTGCCACCACAGCATGTGAATGCAATTGCGGAAAAATTCCGCACTTGTCAGTGATGATCGAGGGAAGTATTTTGTGTATAAACCCCCCTAATGCCACTTAACAGTTTTGCATCTGCTGCTGCACGCTGCTGGTCATGCAGCAAGGTTAGAGCCTCCTCCATAACCTACTCCCGGTGTAAAAACTACAGTACACTTCTGCATGCAAAGCAGACAGCGCGGCCGCATTTGTTAGGCATCAATATCTGCCCAGCGATCCAAAGCCCAATTTACGGAAATTCTAAATTAGATGTGAACAACATGTGGCCGTATACATTCCGCATATATGCTTCATGTCTGAATGTACGTATACTGTCAGAAAAGAAGAATGTGCGGAAAACCTGTCTGAAAACGACTTTAGTCTTGCTGAAGGTCTCTACCTCCTTCACTGAATGACCACACGATGAAGAGGATGATGTTAAGGGCACAGGTTCAGATGTAGTATCATACTCTTTTCTTTTCAAAAACCTGTTCATTTTGCTAATTAACCGCTACACAATAACGCTATGACTTGACAACTCATCCGATATCGCACGCTGTAAACAAAAGCAACCAATTTGTAGACGTCATACAGGCTACGTTCAAAACACGGATTGCAGCTTCTGGATTAGAAAAAAATATCTATTTTCTCTGATGTGTGGCCGCAATTTACTTATCTGCGTGATAAAGCTAGAGGAAAGATTCCAAAATTATGTTGCTTTTTAAAAAAAAAAAATGTATTAGCCTAGTGTCAGACACGTTTCTGCGGCACCCCTGAGGAGGCCACACGGCACCCCGGTTGAGAAACACTGGTATAGACATAGCGAGTTCCTACCGAGAAAACCATCCGTGCAACTTCCAAGAGTGGTGTCCCACCAAATCTTGCCAGAATCGGGAAACATACCTTGTCAATAGATAGAGCTCTTTAGTTATTGCCTGTTGTTAATGCTTCACCGCCACAACCAAACCATTTTGCATTGTGCACAGGGGGGACAAGTTGTGAGAAGTTTGCTATTTACAATAGCAGAGTAATGAATACATCACAACTCTAAAGGGAGCTCTATAGTCGCCAAAAATACCCAAACCTGCATAGTGTTGCTTTAACTGACATTTTTTGTCACATACAGCAAACCTCACCTCACCATCCACTAGCTGCCTTTGCCATGAATACACTGTTAAGGAAAAACGCAGCCTCTGTGAACTAACCTGACTTTCGCCAGATCCTGTAGTTCGCTGTCTGCCTCACACAAGGATCTGGGACTTCTCGATAGGAGATGTATTTATGAAGGCGGGTCCTTGTAAAACATCCTTGCATGTGGTTTGATAAACCACTTGCCTGTTATCTTGAATGACGTGCTTGGCTTCTTCAAGCTCTTGCCAAACCCGGTCGGAAGAAGAGTAAAAACATCCTTGCCACCAATAAATGTCTTCAAAACTATTCTCTGTTAATCTTTTAAAGAATGAATACTCAATATATTCGACAAAACGGTTGAAATAGCAGAATCAATGTCAGCACAAGACTCCTCGCTGCGTGCAGCCATTGTTGTTTGAATCAAACACTCGCTTCGGCGCTCCTGATTGGTTCATCGTTTTTTGCTCCCTGGAAGGAGTTTGGATTGCCCTCGAGTCCAGACCCTTGTGTGGAGCTCAGCGAAACGCCTCTGGTGGAGCATGGCGGAACTACAAGGGTCTGGCAAGAGTCAGGCTATCTGTGAACAGCCTAGGCTCCAAAAACAGTAATAAAAAAAACCCAACCTCATCCATCCTAAGTCAATCACCGACAAAATGTGCGTTTAGAATAGCGAGCTAGCTCTCTGTAGTGTTTGAGCATTAACAAAAGTGACATTACCCAACATCTTTTAGAGCACCTTTAAGGAAGGTGTTTACACTTGAGATCAGCTTTTCTGTAGCAGCACTTTTCATTATGTACATTCACATGCAATGTGTACAAATACGGGCCAATTGAATACATTTCATGCTACCTTTCTTGATCTGGTCTGGTATGTCGGCAGTTTTTCTGTCTGGGTGAATTTTCATGCCAGTCTGATGAAAACACTCCTGAATCCACTCATGTTGCATGGCCTCATCAGGTGTCATGCGCTTACTCGGGTCCCACCTAGATGGTTTTTGGAAGATAATTAAATTATGATCAAACAATTCCTTATTTAATGCTTTTTTGTGGTATTAATGGAACCGTATGTAGGATTTTGGCCAAAACGAGTACTGCATTTACTTTCAAAATACTGTAGAGCGGTGTATCGCCTCCCCCTCCCCTCAGAGTCGCGGTTGCCAGCTAGCTGCAGGATCCAGCAGGAACGTAGGCTGATTTAGCTTTCAATGGCAAGTGCTAATGTTGTTTTCCTCAGCATAATGTCCGTTTACATTAAGTACAAGTAAGTTAGCCAAACTGATGAATCTTACCTGTCCAGGAGCAAATTAACACCATTGACTTCGAATTCTTCTCCGTTTTCAGCGTCTCAATCTCATATACAAATCCTTATTATATTTCAGACGTATTTTGGATTCATAACAAGGTCTTTTAGGTTTCATAACTTAGAATTTTTTTATCCCACACGTTTGTAGCTGCAGCTGTGGTAACTAGCAGAGCTGGCAACCCAGATGCCGAAACACTACTGACTTTGTGATTAGTAGATACAGTATGTGTAGGGCGGCGCATCAGATCAAAACACAACATAACAACATCAACATCAGTTGAGGGCTGCAACTTTACTTTTAAATGACAATATCTTGGCCGGGCTACTGTCAGTGATATAAGTATTTGAAATGAACATGATTTCTTAATGTCTAGTGACATATCAGGGCCATTTTATGATTAATTGAAATACATTTCTTACATACGGTTCCTTTAATGGTATGAAGTGTTTTTTTTTCCATTCCAGACACACCTAGCATACTGTACAGTAGCAGGGATGGGGAGATGAATCACTATACCTACTTAAGACAGCCCTTAAGGAAGTCCAAGAAAAAAGTATCATCTGTCCTCAAAACACTAGCCAGGTCTTTTGAGTTAGGATGGTGTTCTTTTCCCTTGCTGTTAGTAACATTCTTGAGGTTTCCCTTGGAATCTGAATAAAGATGACATACAAAGACGACATACAGGTAAAAAAATGTAACATTGTGGAAAAGTTTTTTTCCCCCCGTAATATATTTTATGCATTTTATATTTTATATATTCTAGATTCATTACACAAAAGGTGAACTATTTCAAGCCATTTTTGTTTTAATCTTGATGATTACGGCTCGTGAAAATCAAAAATCAGTATCACAATCTAACACCATTACCACACCAAATCTGCAAAACCATACACTAAATTTCAGTGTTTGACCCAGTTTTCAACCTCCTAAACACAATTTGCAAAAGACCACACAATTTTCTACTTAACACACATAAATCTAACAGGAAGTATAACTTAACAGGAAGAACATTAGGGGTCCGTGTAACGCTTTGCAGTGCTTTGTTATATTTGCAGATTTCACATGAAAATAATGAAAACATGTTTTAAAATTTCAATTATTCATTTTTCAGACTACTCTGTAAATTGATGACTGTTGCATGTTTTGTTTTTTGCATTGAGTACACTTGGGATTTTCTCCTCAGAAGTTCGAAAGTCAAACATTGACTCAATATTTTAACTTTGTGTTTTTGCGCTTGGGGTTGGACTGAACCATGAACGGTGGGGGTTACCGAGGAGAGTTGCGTTGTGGCCCAGAGGTTTCACTTCACCCAATGTCTGCTTGGATTAAGAATCGGATGTTATTAATGGGCTTACTCTTGTCAACTTGTTGTTTAACAGCTTCTGTAGGCATGTTGGTGGAGAGGTTTTTGTTCATGGGTAGGGTTGCTCACATTTATTGAAACCATCAACAACCGTGAATAAAATGCTATCGTATAGCCTAGGCTTACATAGGCGGCATGAAAGCGTCACCGACCCCGCACCATAGACCCCCCCCCCCCCCCCCCCCCCCCCAGAGGTTTCACTTCACCCAATGTCTGCTTGGATTAAGAATCGGATGTTATTAATGGGCTTACTCTTGTCAACTTGTTGTTTAACAGCTTCTGTAGGCATGTTGGTGGAGAGGTTTTTGTTCATGGGTAGGGTTGCTCACATTTATTGAAACCATCAACAACCGTGAATAAAATGCTATCGTATAGCCTAGGCTTACATAGGCGGCATGAAAGCGTCACCGACCCCGCACCATAGACCCCCCCCCCCAACACACACACACACACACACACACACCAGCAGCACCATCAGCAGAGATGGCAACAAGTGCATGTGACAAGTTACTGTAGGCTATCTGAAGGTCTGTGAAGTCTAACCATCGAGGGCGCATGTGAGGGATTTAGGAGTTGAGCGGTCCTCATTCGCCTCCAGTCGGTCTGGTAGATAAGCCTACGTCTCGAGCTCACTTGGCATGAATTTGACTTGATAACTCGATCTGTATCATTTATAGCCTATCTCTACAACTGGCTAGAGGGCGCCACCCGTACATCTCTTGGCGCATTTGGTTCAGTCCAACCACGACGCAGGAATGGAAAATTGGAAAATGGACTCAATTTTTGTTTTGTTTCAAATTCATTATTTACCGTTTTAAAAACCACACTCGAAAGTTAAAAATAGCATCAATTGTCCATTTGCTGAGTAGTCTGACAAATGGATAATGAACGTTTTGAACCCATTTTTCATTTTCTCATGTGAATTCTGCAAATAGACCAAAGCACTGCAAAGCGTTACACGGATCATAAGGCTACTTTACCGAACACCATCCAATCATAGACTTAGTATAAGTCAACTTTATGTAAAACTTGTCTTTATTGCTGTATTTTTGTTTGCCTCCAAATTACCATAGCTCAATGATTTGTTCTGTGTCTACAAGGTCCAGTAACAGACCAGACAGAAGAAGGCTTATGTACACACTCCCCCGACCCAACACACACACACACACACACACACTTTTCTGGGGAAAAGGCAAAGTAGGTTCTTTCTCTGGAGAACCAGTCATTTTTGCAAAAATGTGCAAAATTTGCCTTTTCAAAACTCCATGTATATCTGGTGGTCGCAACAGCAAATTATTTGGGGAAAAATCACTATTTTTAATTTCAGTATTTAGAGGGGATGCATCCCCTCTATTGAAATCCGGTCGCTTCTTATTATTATAATTACAGTGCATGCAAATGCACTGTACTGTTCTTCCTAGACTTCTTCTTATTATTATTATTCCGCTGATCGATTTTTCTAACAGCAATTTCTCTTCAACCGTTTAACTTAGAAACTTCATTCAAACTCTGTAACGTAGGTCTTCTAATAGATCGGGTTGGTATGACTTTTCAACTTTGTAACTGTTATACTTTTTGAACTATTAAATGAAAACTATTAAAATTTCCCCATAGACTTAACATTGGCCTCTATGACATCACAATCGGGTCGTTGAGCAATTAGAATCTTATGCCAGGTGGCCAGCCCCACCTGCAGCAGCCCTCTCTCTCTCAGGCTTTAAGCATACAATCTCTCTGTGAAGACTACATATCCTGTTTACTGTTTCCTCTGTCCACAACTGTTTCAAAATAAAAGTCCTCACTGCAATAATACACTATTAAATCATTTAACCACTGAAACTACTCAACTATTTAACTGTTCAACCATTCCAACTGTCAGTTATCATCAACTATGCCTCCAGTCAACTAAATGAAACCTCCATGTACCTAGCAACCAACATAGCAACCATTAAAATTAAGCGTTTTTGACAGTTTCCATAGCAACCAACATGATTATACTACAGTAACTTCTTTATTCCTGATAGTGGGCACCATGGATAACCTAGCAACTACTGTTTCAAAATAAAAGTCCTCACTAGCAAGTTAGCATTGTTAGCATGGTTAGCATAGTTAGCATTGTTAGCATAGTTAGCATTTTAGCATAACTGCTAAAAATGATTGGCTAAGTTAGCTAATCAACCTGGTTAGCATTGTTAGCATAGTTAGCATTGTTAGCATAGTTAGCATTTTTAGCACAACTGCTAAAATGATTAGCTAAGTTAGCTAATCAATGTGGTTAGCATTGTTAACATAGTTAGCAATGTTAGCATTTTTAGCATTACTGCTAGAAATCATCAGCTAAGTTAACTTATCAACCTGGTTAGCATTGTTAGCATAGTTAACATTTTAGAATACCTGTTAGAAAGTATTAGTTAAGTTAGAACAGGAATGTTTAAGCTTTAAAATGTCTACCTTAACACTATCAACTCTCTTTAAACTATGCAACCACCATGTTTACCCTAGCTACACCTTAGTAGCCATATCTACATTTTTTTGCATTTTCATGCACTGGTAATTCCTTGGAATTGCATTTCTAGTTAGAGGGGATGCATCCCCTCTATTGAAATCCGGTCGCTTCTTATTATTATTATTATTCTTTTTACCTTTTTGTGCGCGCTATTCAGCCCGAACCGCTTAACGTACAAACTTGGTTGAAACACCGTTCAGTAGATCTTCCAAATATCTACTAGACAATCTATTTGACATTTTTGAGAAGTTTATACTTTTTGAGATATTTGTAATTAAAAGTGTATTTTTCCCCCATAGACTTTAATGGAGAATGTGATGTCATAATGGGCCAGAACTCTCAGTTCCCAGTCTAGTTAGAACACTGCCCTGTGAATCCAACTGTCACTTTTAATCAAAGATTCTAGAACAGAGTTCCACTTTAGAATGTTTGCCATAAAATCTGCATACAAAGCATACAATCTGGCTCTCTCTGAACTACACATCCTATTGAAGTGTTTCCTGTGTGTCAAAATAAAAGTCTACCCAACAGATTGCATCCCCTCGTGTAATTCCTCGGGAATTGCATTTCTAGTTATTATTATTATTCTTTTTACCTTTTTGTGCGCGCTATACAGCCCGAACCGCTTAACATACAAACTTGGTTGAAACACCGTTCCGTAGATCTTCCAAATATTTACTAGACAATCTATTTGACATTTTTGAGAAGTTTATACTTTTTGAGATATTTGTAATTAAAAGTGTATTTTTCCCCCATAGACTTTAATGGAGAATGTGATGTCATAATGGGCCAGAACTCTCAGTTCCCAGTCTAGTTAGAACACTGCCCTGTGAATCCAACTGTCACTTTTAAGCAAAGATTCTAGAACAGAGCTCCACTATAGAATCTTTGCCTTTAAGCATACAATCTGGCTCTCCCTGAACTACACATAGTATAGAAGTGTTTCCTGTGTGTCAAAATAAAAGTCTACCCAACAGATTGCATTCCCTCGTGTAATTCCTCGGGAATTGCATTTCTAGTTCAGTATTGATTTCACTCTTGTATGTAAATATAGCCTACATATAAAGCCCATGTAAGACAAAAGAGCTTTAGGTTTTGAGCAACAGTGTGTACAGTACATGAATTATGACACAAGTGTTAATAATGTGAATATGACATTTTGAATGTTGTATGTCATTTTTCTCATTTGAGGCATTTTGCATTTTGTGTGAGCAAAGTTGGGTTTCGTGTGTGGAGTTTTGAAAATGTGTATAAACAGTTGTAAAAATGGTAATACAGAAATGTTGACTTTTTGAAAACTACAGTAGATATACCACAAAGTGGGCAAAAACATGACCACTGCTCAGTCCTGGACATTCTCTCCGCAAATATAAATCACGCTGGTAATTTGTCTCCAACTCCTACTCCATCCTCTACTCTTGCAACTTATTTGTGTGTGTGTGTGTGTGTGTGTGTGTGTGTGTGTGTGTGTGGATCTACATTCACTAAATGTATTGTAGCCTACACATACACTGTAATCATCTATTGTATTGTCCCCCATGAACAGAATTCAATGAAACTTGGCATAAATTCATGATGTGAAGTTTTGAACATGTCGACCAAAGATACTGTACCTGTGATTACAATGCCTTGTTTTTCCTTTTCATTTTTGACCTACAGTAGGTGGTGCTACACTTCAAATGACTAGATATGGGATGGGTTAATAAGGCCAAAAAATATATATGGGATACTGGGTCATAGAATCTTACCAAAGAATACTCTCCGTCTGGATGCAGTCTGTATAAAGTAATCAGGAGGCATTCCCACCACCTAAGACCAAACAGAAGAAGATTAAAAAATATATATATTTTGTTGTGTATTTTGCTTTTTTGGTCAAACTTGTAGCTACTGTTCTCATTCTGAAAATACTGTTCAGAAGTTTTAGGACACTTTTAGCCTTTTCCCACTGACAGAGAACCCATTTGCGAACCGTTTGGAGTATTTCGACCAAACAAAAGCCGGTTCCAAGCGTGGCACCTGAGTTCGAAACATGAACCAGAAAATAGTTGTTTTTTCCTGTGAACCGGAGTGGGTGTGTCATTCTGCACGTCAAAGGGAAGAAGGATAAGCATGAGGTTTCCATCCACATCAACTGTTACCATTAACAAGCATTTTAAACAGCTAATTTCAGCCGTTTTCACGGGATGACTGTTCATATCATTCTCCTATTTATGCATCACATTAACTTTTGTTTTGCAGGCAACACCCTTTTTGGATGACTCATCCTTAGTTCAGTTCAAAACTGGTGGAAATACGGGCTGGTTCACTAGATAGCACCACGGTTCAAAGAATTCTGAACGGCACCAGTTCAAGAACGGGTTCGCTGTCGGTGGAAAAACACCTTTGAGAGACTTTGAGAGACACTGTTTTCGAGGGAAAAGCTCCTTATTGACTGGATATACAATGTAGTAACTTACTGTTCAAGTTGCATATCGACATAAGTGTATAGAGGTCCATTATCAGAAACCATCTGTCCTGTCCATGCCATGGACAATATAATTTGACTTTTTTATACAATAATTTCCAAAAAAACTCTTTAAAGTGAAAGCAGATTTCTACTAAACAGTGTTAATTAATTTTAAGAAATAAATGTAGAATAAGTGGTTGCATAAATATTTATACAATAATACAAGTTAACTTCACTGCAAGTTATAGCTATTAACCAGTCTCGAGACGGCCACGTCATCATACACTTGAAAAAATTTAATGTTTTCGGCAGATTTGCAACAAATTAATTCACTAGAAAATATTGCCAGAAGTTAGAGGCAAACATCCAGCAAAGTTCTGGCAACAATGAGAAGTTTGCCACTAGTGGCAAATGTGTTCGCCGGTGATTTGCCACCACACTTAGCCAAAAGTAAACCTCAACTGTTGTATGTGATACTATGACGCACCTGCATGTGAAAATATGACTTTGCCATAAATTTGCTAAATTGCTTTCTTAACTTATTGTGCTGTAGGTTATATGTAGCTATAATTATAGCCCACCTGCAACTGATATCTATGTACACCCCACCAGAGCCACCGCTTGTTTATTTGACAAAAGATAGAGCTCAGAAAAGCTTTAAGAAAATCGGACAATCTGATTGGTTTGGCCAGTTTCTTCCAACAGTGGAAGCAGAGGAAGGGGAATTTGTAAGTAACCCTATACCTATACCTTTGAATGGCATTGTAAAATGAAAGACTGATGCATAATGATTTTTATGTAAACATACAGATATAAACTCATATACATACTTTATTATCAATATTACCTCAGCAATGCATGCAATTTGCTCCATTTCACTCTCTCCTGGAAAAAGAGGGTAACCAGTATATAGCTCTGCAAGGATACAGCCCAGACTCCACATATCAATAGCCATGCTGTAAGGGTGCCCAAGGATCACTTCCGGGGAGCGGTAAAAGCGGCTTTGGATGTAGGTGTACACTATGGGGAATGAAAAAAAAACAAAACATATTTACACGTTCACAATATATAAACAAGATAAGGAAACCTTACACTTGAATTCAACCATAAATGTGCTGATATAGCCTATACTGTATTAGTGTATTCTACCTCTTTGCTTTTCATAGCAACTGGATCCAAAGTCAACCACTTTAATATTCCCCTGGCTCTTTGGACACAAAAGGATGTTCTCCTTTTTTGCATGAAAAGGGGAAACATCATTACAAAGATATACATTCAAGCTTGTTTTGCAAGTGTTTATTGTCACAATACATCATCGTGCATACAGTCATTCAATTCAAATTGTCATTCATTAAAAAGTCAAAAGATCTGAGAATATCTATATTTTCATGCTGATTCATTTATGTATTATTTTCATGCTGAATAATGCTGTAATAATTTAGCTGCAGTGTTATGTTGCTTAATACATAGCATTTCTACAACAAATAAAATATATATTTACATCTTAATGTACATTACATCAATATTCTATATGCAAATATTTATATCTCATGAAGTCATAGCATACCGGTTTAAGGTCACAGTGGATGATTTTCTCTCTTTGTAACATCTGCAGACACTTAAGTAAGGAGTGAGCTATGCGACGGATCAGTGCCAAACTGAAGCCATGAAAATGGTTCTTCTTAATTAGTTCATACAGGTTCAACCTGTTCAAAACACATCAAGAGAAATCACAGTAATTCAGCCAAAAACGTTGTAAACTGTATCATATAGCGGTACAACATACAGTGGGGAGAACATGTATTTTATACCATGCTAAAGTTGCCTAAAAAAGAGGAATATAAAATCATCATTTGAGAATTGATCTTAATGACTTACTTTAAAAAAAGAGTAAAATCAAACCGCTAAGGACACCAATTTTCTTTGTTATTGAAGAATGTATCGTAAATAAATAAATGTTCTTCCTTAAATGCTATGGAGATGGAAGTATTTGATCCCTATGTTAAATTCCCATAGGAGCAGGAGGATTTTTTATGTTTTTATTTTTAAAGGCCAGCTATTTCATGGATTCAGGATATTGTGCATCCTGATAAAGTTCCCTTGGCCTTTGGAATTAAATAGCCCCACATCATCACATACCCTTCACCATAGCTAGAAATTGGCATGGTGCTTTTTGTGTGTGTGTGTGTGTGTGTGTGTGTGTGCACATGCTTGCCTGTGTGTGTGAATGTGTGTGCATGCGTACTGTGTGTTTTTATGTGTGTGTGTGTGTGTGTGTGTGTGTGTGTGCATGTATGTTAATGTGTGTGTGTACGTGAGTGTGTCTGCCGGTGTGTCTTTATGTGTGTGTGTGTGTGTTTATGTGTTTGTTTGCGTGCATCGTTATTGTGTGTCTGTGTGTGTGTGTCTTTATGTCTTTTAATGGCCATTAATTCACCCTTGTTACTATTATTGTTTACTATTCTTATTTTTTGTCACATATATTTTTGTTTTTATTACTGTGTCTATTTTATTTCTGTGAGAAACTTGGGTGAATTCTATTGTGTTTACGTATGCTATATAAATAAATCTGACTTGACAGGCTATCTCTTTGAGGAATCAGATAGAACAACAGAGATGATAAATCCCTCAATCACAGCAAAAACATTTTGGAAATACAAAGATAGGTTCCTATGAGGCTCAATTTAATGCAGATTCCTGTTAGCACAAAATAGATATGAATCTGATCTGACAGACCTCCCTTCCAATGTGTTAAGAGATTAGTGGGTGAGCTCCCTGGGGTTTTAGCTTTGCTCACACGCTCGACTCCCAACCTGAGGTGCTGCAGTTTGTGTGTTTGAGCCTGGGTGAGTGCAGGGCTGAGCCATACACTCAACACAGTGCAGGTTACGTAATTGTTGAATTAATGCATAATGCCTATTTGTAGTGTTTACATGCTACCTTACTCATATTCATGTGTTGCATATGTTAAAGAGGAACTATGCAGATTTGGCGATTTCTTCGCTGTTTTCTCGTTTTACGCTTGCAGGTTTCTCTGCAGAGCTTCCCCTACAGCTTTGGCATGTATATTTTACAACACTCCTTAATTGGTCAGTCTGCCTTTTCATGAGCATGACACTGCGAGACTTTCTGTTTGTCAGTGCACTGGCCCGGTGTACAGTGTGTTTTTTCCGCTCACAAGCAATAGGGGGAAGCAAGACAGCCATCATTCAACGAAATAAGTCAAATAACCATTCCAATGACTTCGAAGCTGATCAGTAAAGGACCATTAAGCTAAAAAACTTGCATAGTTCACCTTTAACCAAACAAATATAAAAACCTCACTCACCCCAGCAGCTCAAATGAAATGCAGAGGTGGTTGCGAAAGTAGAAGTATTCCTTCATGTGGATGACGTTGTGGCTGTTGTCATCATCTCCTCTTCTCAAAGCATCAAGGATCTTCAACTCTACTAAGGCCTGATGGTGGAATCTACAAACAAGACATATAAACAGTACAATAGCTAGATATGAATGACTAATCCTTCTAATGTAATATGACTTTAATTGATGCTAGAAATCTAGTAAAACTAGATGTATTGCATATCAGCCCAAAATACTCCATCCCCTGCAACACATGTGCGCATGTGTGTTTGCTATTGTGTACACTGTATGTGTGCTTCTGTGAAAGATGCTGCCCAGCATGCCTGGAAACAAGACAGCTCTCCCATAAAACAGCTGCATTTCATGAGACTTTTGCAATGGATGAATGAATGAATGAATAAGTTAAATTGCACTCAAACAATTGTCTTGCTGTGTTGTAATTACTGCATTTACTGATGTTATGCAATGTAACACTGGATAGACTAACACTGGATAGACTATCCCATTGTTGAGACTGCCACCTTGTGACGAACCCACAAAATTACAAAATGACCTTGTACTGACTTGACGTGCCTGATTCACACAATTCATGCAGCAATAGCAATCAAATGCCCCGTAGTGAAATAATGTCCAGATTGTGAGATTTCATGAGTTTTCGATCGTCATCTACTTCAGTTCTCTTCATGATAGACTTCCAAAAATCACACATAAGGTGAGTTAGAGTGTCTAGTTTCGTAATAAAAAAAAGCGAAAATGGCACTCTACGCATGGGAGCTAAAAACGCAATGTTACGTTGTTGGCACTCAATGAGTTAAGAGCGCTCCAAAGAAGATTTTAGCGTTAAGAGCTTCTTAACGAATCTGGGAAACGCGGCCATTGAAGAGGAGTGGACCAACATTCCACAGGCCACAATCAACAACCTGATCAACTCTATGCGAAGGAGATATTGACATGCCTAAAAGAATGTCGGTGTCAAAAGGCAGAATCACTGTATGCTAAGTGAAGACAATACAGTGAAACTGCACATTTTAGGCTTAGTTCACACTGGCAGTTGAAATCGGATGTCTTGCATATCCGATCAGAACCTGATCTTTCTGACTGACTGTTCTCATTGCATATTGCAAGTGATCACATCCGATCACATCCGATCTTGGCGTGCAATGCTCAGATCCGATATAAATTACACACACCTGGATTTATTAGGTAGAGTTGTACACAACCAAGTCGTCATGGATGAAAGTGGATTTATTTTTGATATTTTCCAATTTCCAACTTATTATGCGTAGCCGCGGCGCAAATACTTAACGTTACAGTTTTCCATGTTTCACCAAATGATGACTTGAGTCTGACGTTGGTTTTTGTTTTGCTGGTAGCCCTGGCGCATGCGCTGAATCAGTCAATCAATCAATCAATCACTTCCGTCACTCAGAATTACGTTGCAATTGTTTGTCGCAGTGCAAATGACAAAAGGGGCACGTTGAAATCCTATTCAAGTGGTTCGACTGTTCAGATTGAGTCATATCCAATAGTAAGTGATATTGAAACCACCTCCGTATGTCAGCATTGGAAATCAGCATTGGAAAAATCGCATTTCATGCGGTTTTGTGCCGTTCAGACTACCCAAAATTCAAGCTAGATACAATCCAGATAAGCAAAAAATCGGATTTTGAATGCCAGTGTGAACTAAGCCTTAGAGTGGCCCTTTATTGTAGCCAGCTTAAGGCACACCTGTGCAATAATCATGCTGTCTAATCAATCTTGATATGCCACACCTGTGAGGTGGATGGATTATATTGGCAAAGGAGAAGTGTTCATTAAAGGCTGGCTTGCTTACATTGTACGATTTTGGTCTATTTTAACAGTCGGCGACTAAATTTCCAAAATCGGTAAGGTGCCAATCTTAGCGGTTTTAAGTCCGTCGGAGTCAGTCTTTTTCTAGTTTTGCCGTTACGACAATATCAAACATGTTTGATATTATCGGAAGTCTTTTCAGTCGTGGCTCATGCAAATAGTGACGTGAACATTAAAAACCAATAGTGACCTCGCTCCAACACGAAACAGGAAGGGGCAAAACAGGCAACAGCCCAGTAAGCACAAGAACGTCTGCAAGGCGTCTTGAAGATGTGTTCGAAAGGTCTGCTGGACGGCTGTGAGATGTAGGCCTATTCTAGAGAGCGTTTGCTCATCTGGCAGACGTATCTGATACGTCTTGCTAAGATCTTCAAACAGCGTTTAGCAGCCGTATTCCAAGATGCTCATCAATACGTCATAATAGGACATCCATCTCCCTAACGTCTTACAAAGATCTTATAAAGGTATTAAATATGATAAAGATCTAGAACTACGACACGCATTCTCAGTGAGATGCCGCCGCTGTTTGTAAGATCAAAATAAGACGTTCTAAATGGAACGCGATGTAATTAAGCTGTTCAGATCTTTTCCAGGCATCTTGGAGACGTATTTGTCTCTATTTGTGCTGACTGGGAGCTGTAGCTTATATGATTATTTGGTGTTTCATTTCTTATAAATTATTAGTCTAATTAGTCTACGTGACAGAACAGCTCTATATCTGTTAGGAATGTCACACATGAAACAATGCTGCAGAAATGCGAAAAAATTACTTTGATATGAGTAGCCTAGGCTATCATATGAGTTCCTGTTGATGATGACGTGTAGCCAGTGCACGATGGAAATAATTTGAAGGAATCTAGTAGCAGTCTTGTAAATAGTGACCCACAGTCTTTGCAAAATCCTAATCTGAGACTGGCCTGTGACTAGAAACTCGATGAATTGTCTTTAGATGTGAGAGGGTCTGAGACAAAAACTTGAGCCGCTTTAGCTCGTGTGCAGCTGGTATGCCTTCTTCCCAGGGGACGGTCAACTCGATGATGAGGACCCGCTTGGCGGCTGTGGACCACATCACAATGTCTGGCCTCAGTGTTGATTGCGTGATTGCACTTGGGAAAACCAGTTGCCTGTCCAGATCGACACGCATCTCCCATGCCTCTCCAGGGGTCAGCGAAGACCTTGTCTGGCCCCCTTGTGGCTTCTGCTGGGTCTCTCCCGGTCGGACGAACAAGACGCTTGATGCGAGGCTGCTTAGCGAGGTGTTTGCGCTCACTCTGCTCCTCTCCAGGGGCCTCATGTACAAAGCTTGCGTACGAACAAAGATGCTGCGTACGCTAACTCTCACGCTCACGTCCGGATACAAACACTGACTTGAACGTAAGAATGTGCGGTCCTCCACGCAAGCTTCATGCCTGGTGTACACACATTTCCAGTGTGTCTCGTCAGTTGGCGACACATAGAGGCAATGCAGCGCAACAACATTAGTTGATCACAAATCAAGGCCTTTATTTGCACAGCATATTGTGAAATGTGGGCTATTAAAATAGCACTTTGAAATAGGCATATGTTTCCAGATAATTGGCCATGCAACATGCGTTAATAGTACCAAACTATGCAACAGCCTATATCTGCAATTAAAACTGTAGTCTTATCAGAGGATATCAAGAATTAGGTAGCCTAAAGTGAAACGTATAGAGATAGTGCCTATATTTAGTTCCATACATGATTATTCACTTGCTTATCAAACATTTCAGATTTTGAAGAGCTTTCCTTCCTCGAAATCTGCGATGAATGTGGTCGGCTTCACGCATATGTCCATGTCTAAAACATTTTCCGGGTGTTTTTACATATTTCCGACAGTTTTCAGTAAATCTGCCACGGTCTCTGACCCTTGTAGCCACTGCCACGCTCTGCCACTACTGTTTTTTGTTTTGTTATTAATTACAGATGATAAAGCCGTAGGCTACTGTATCTTTACCATTTTGTCTGATAAGAGCACTTCTACCTCGCAATCGCTGGTAATAAACTTTTAAAACTTTTTTGATTTGATGATTTCAATTATTACATTTTGTAGCAGGTTCGAGAACGGATGGATCCTCAAATGAGTTTTAACTCTTGTTAATATTGTGGGATAAGCCATTTTGCCTTCGCGGAGGTCTGAGTTTTCGAGTGGCCTTCTAGTTAGCATATTAAAACTAGAAAATGTGATTCCATGGAAGGAAT
Organism: Sardina pilchardus; assembly: GCF_963854185.1. NCBI lineage: Eukaryota > Metazoa > Chordata > Actinopteri > Clupeiformes > Clupeidae > Sardina > Sardina pilchardus. Next base: position 4,007,178 of record NC_085003.1, on the reverse strand, counting down.
TACCATTGCATGTCGCTTAATGAGCACTACGTAACAATCCATTTCTGCCGCCAAAGCGTCTCAACGTTAAGTCTATGGGATTTTTTAACTCTTTTATCGTAAATATCTCAAAAAGTATAAAGTTCACAAATGTGAAAAATAATAGAACAAATCTCCGTTTCAAGACCTTTGTAGGAGTGCTTGAATGACGTCAAACGGTTGAGTGATTTTAGAGCCTTTGATCGTTGATTTTGGTCGGAAGCAGAATAATTATAACGATAATAAGAAGAACAGGGATAACATGCAATGTAATGAGTGTGATTGAGGGAGGAGAGAGGGTGGAGTATAATGCTCGTGCATGTGCGCTTAATTTCACGTTATTTGGGATGTACAAAGGAAAGCTGCGTGGATTGCTGCGTACGCATGGTTTCATACATCTGCGTACGCTTCTTTCCAGATTTTCGCGTACGCAATGTTTTAGTAAGAATTGCTCTGCTAGCTTCCTCAGAACTTGGTTATGCCGCCATCTGACCCGTCCCTGAGCCAGTGCCACTCCGCATGAGGATAAAATATGCTGGAGGCCTGCGTTGCTTCTTTCACACAGTGGGCATTTGTCCTTGCTCCCGAACCATGTTGAGAGGTTTTGTGGGCAAGGGAGGGTGTCATGCCCTGACCATGAAGCTGAGCCGTGCCTGTGGAGCTAGCTAGATGTCCTTCCAGGCAATGACCCTGTGGACGGTGTCCTCCCACCGGGTCCACGCCCCCTGTTTGCCCTGGGACACAGCCTTCACGAGGTAGTGCTCCTGCTCCACCTGAGCAACTTCCTCCACAATCATGCCCTTCCTCTCTTCTCTAGAGGCTTCTCTAAAATAACATTTGATAAATGAACCTTACATTTTTTAGTAGCCATAGGTGTGTAGATTTGAACAAAATCTGGTTTATTCTAACCGGGGCTTTTACTGTACCTCCTGAAATATCCCACTTTGTTTACCACTCTCGGAGTTTAGTGCTGGCCTGGTGGGTCGCCTATTATCGTCCTTTCACACTGTACAGCAAGATGAATCACAGGCCAGATAATATGATACGTTGAAGTACTGATCCTAAAATATTAACTGATCCATCTTGCTCCACTCTAGAATTTTACTGTACATCAACGATTAGCTCGTCGCTACCGTAATTTCCTGACTATTAGCCGCGGCTTATACATTGATTTTGCAATATTTCTTCAGCTATTAATATGGGGACAGTTAATATGGTATTAATATGGTTTTGTTTCTTTTAATTTGCATAAAACACTGTCCTGCGGCTTATACACAATGCGGCTTATATGCGGGAAATTACTGTAATCAAAATCCCACTGGAGCTCCAAGCGGTTTTGTACATGAATCCTTGCAAAAGTGTTTTACAGCTCTTCAAGTCATGGTACAATGCCATTGTTGGTACTGTATATAGCTCATTTAGGTACACTTATGGTGTGGGTGCTTGCGTTTCTTTACGAATCCTCCGTCTTAGCTTGTATAGAAATGAATATTACAGCACTAGTTCGCCGCCTAATTTTGCAGTTTTAATGTTTCAAAATAACTTTTAATAATGTGTTCGAATTAAGCAAATTAATGCCCTTAAAATCTGCCCTTAAAAGGAGATCGGGGAGTTAATTGAAGCTAACTGCCTATGGCAAGTTGCATTGTAAGTTAGCTCTGGGGAAGCAAAGATCAAAGTGTGCTGTCTTCACCTATACCGAAGATCACAGTATCCACTAGACGCAGTGGACAAAACTGTGTAGCGAAAAACGTCTGCATTTCCAATGTCATCATTCCCACGAGAGTTGAACAGGTGCGATAATTGAAAATCCCCATGTTATCTTCCCATTGAAAAAATCTCAAGATACCGGATCTCTTTATTTGGGCAAAGATGGTAGCTTCTTTGTAGGCGAACTACAGAGGTCTATTGTCTTGTTGGTTTCGTCCTGTCATTCTGTTAATTAGTCTGTGTATTTTCACCCCCTGTTCCTCTGTCCTTTCGGTTTGTCTCTTTGTTTGTCCATAGTAAGTAACGCTGTTAAGTCTGTAAGTCTGTTTAAGTAAATAAACGAGTTTGTCCTGGGAAAGAGTCTTGCACTTGGGTCCATCCCCGTAATCCCTGACAAATAAGGCAATATGTAAGAAAATACTGTAATAATTCTTCCACTTATCCTAAAATATACTGCCCAGTAATTCTACAACACTTCACCTGGTTAATTAATGTAATTAATGGAGGTAAATTAATGTAATTAATTAACGTAAAATCAAATAATACCAAATGTGCGCCAATGTGTGAATGGTTGTAATTATCAGTTCAAACAAAAGACACTGCCCAGACATCCTCAACATGTTCTTTACATACATCATCACAAACTGTTCAAAGCCCATTACCTTTTCTTGTTGCGGATAACCTTAATTGCAACTACTTCATTTGTTTTATGATCAAGACATCTCAAGACTTGGCCAAAGCATCCTTTCCCAATCATCTCCAGAACTTCAAAGCGGAATGCAATATGATCATGTGGAACCTGTGACAATACAAATGTATGGTACTTATAGGGGCAACTGCTTCCATTAACATTGAAAGAGTAAGGGATTGCAAGAGTCAGTGGAACATGTCTTACCACAATGTAATTGCCATGCTCATCATCATAGCCAGAATTCGGTGATGTCCCATGCGAGCCCTCAATCTTTTTTGTTCCCAGACCCAAGTACCATATCTCAGAGTAGTCCATGATTTCCTCCAGCTCAAACTTTGTGAGGTGACAGTGGAAATGCTTCAGTGTTTCTGAAAGTTAGAAAGAGGATATATAAGAATAATATAAATGCAAATAAGGTTTCTAGGCCAAGTATACTTACAAAGAATTTTGGTCTCTGTATTTATCCCATCCGTGAATTAGTTCCTGTATGTTTATTTTACATACCGAACTGCCGCTATTCAACTATGCAAAGGTAAAATCGGTTTGGCATTTCAGCGCCCCTTTAGTCAGTTTGCCACTCTAATGACTTAACGTTGTGTTGCTCTGGATTTAAGTTTCCTTTAGTCTGTGCCTAGTGGTTAAAGTGTCAGTTTGTCACTTTCTCTGTCTGGGTCCAAGGTCTTAGTCTGATCCATATTTATAAATGCTTATTTATGAGTACATGACAATAAACTTTGAACTTGAACTTAAGTGTACCTGTGGGTGACATTAGTTGACTTTGTTTTTCACATGTCCTCTCTTTTTTGGTCTTCTTCAAAACACGTCCATTGGTTACAGAATCTGAAGGATTCTCTATGGATGAACTCAAAGTTTCAGTTTGTGAAGCCTTTTGGTTCTCCTCCTGTCAATCATACAAGGATAAATAATATGGGTTAAAAATATTTTTTTTCAGTCCCCTCCCATTGAGGAGTCTGTCCATTTCTTTTACGGTCTATGGTCAAATCACCTCATTTGTAAAAAAGCTCTTCTGCATTTCTTGACTGATGATGTACGGTAAGATGGCATCAGAGTGATGGTGGGGCTTCCCATCATCCACCACCATCTCCTTCACTGCGGCCTGCACTTGAGGTAGGATCCCAATCACTGTGTCCATTTGCTGTACAGCACATAAATGATGAATAAGAAAAGAAAAAAAGATAAAAACATCAGCTAAGTTAGCTTAGCAACCTCATTAGCATGTTAGCATTATTCAAATAACTGCTAGCAAAAATGATCTAAACATTAAACATCCATTAAACTGCATTTAACATTCATTTAATTGTCAAGTGAAGTCAAGTTTATTTATATAGCACATTTCATACAATAAAGAATAATTAACATAAAAGACTCAAGGTGGAATAATTAAAAGACAGTTAGCAGAAAGCATCTGAGAACAATTTGGTCCTAAGTCTAGATTTAAAACAGGCTGCAGTTGGGGCCTTTTTAATGTCATCAGAAAGTTGGTTCCAGAGCTGAGCCACATAGCAGCCAAAAGATGCTTCGCCATGTTTAGTTCTAACAGCAGATATAGTCCAGTAGAAATAGGGTCAAACCCGGAACAAATTAGTAACAAGCTGAATTTTTCAGGATATGTTCAGAATACCTTTAGGAATAACATACTAAAAGTCCCCGTGAATCCCCCTTGTGCTCTCTGAGATATTCAAGATGGCGTCCAAAATGGCCGTAATTGGCCATAATTTGGAGATATTTTCCGTATTTCAGGCTTAAAACCTAATGCAAATGCAATTAAAAGGTCAAAATATATGTTTTATAGGGCAAGTAAGTCAATTTCATCATTAGTTTATTGAATGGAGACATTTTATAATAATACAGTTACCTCCGTATTGGAACACATGCTAAAGTTGACCGTAATCGTCTTTTGGAAATTGATCTTAATGCCTTCAATGGAAAAAATGAGGAAATATCCAACCTTTAAGGACATCAATTTTGTTTGTGAATAAGTATATATCATAATGCTTTTTTATTTCAGTTAGCCTATTAGCTGGTTTCATTCTCATTGAGCTCAATGCAATTCAAACCAGCTAATAGGCTAACTGAAATAAAACCATTCTAATCTCTTGGTATGGTCAGTATGTGATGATGTGGGGTTATTTTAATTACAAAGACCAAGGGTTCTTTATCAGGGTGCATAGTGTCCTGGATGGATCCATTTATTTAAAAATAAATAAATGAATAAAAGATCGTCCTGCCTCTATGGGAATTTTAACACATAGGGTTAACATAGGCGTTCCAATACTTATGACCCTTGTATTTTAAGGAAAACATTTATTTATTTACGATACATTATTCATTCAGAAAGATATTTCCTGTTTTTTTCATTTAAGGCATTGAGATCAATTTTCAAAAGATGATTTTATATAGTCAACTTAGCAGGTGTTCCAATACTTATGGTCGGAGGGGACTGTACATCACTTCAGTCATCATCCTCATCATCAGAAACTGGTCTTGATTCTTCAGTTTCTTCATCATCTAGTAAAGATGACAGAGTTGGCCTTCCTTTGCATCCAACTTGCACATAATCCGTGCATAACTCCTTACAGATAATGCATGACTCCGTCGCTGTCGCTGAATGACTCTGATGTCAAAAATCTAATATCTATAGACTGTGACCGTGACAATTCATGTGAACTCTTACTGAGCTCAGGACTTCACAAGTTCACATTTAAGAATGTTCACAGTACTGTAAATGTGTGTAGGTTTCCAAGAAGAAATTACAATCAAGGATTGAAATGACTAAAAAAGTAATTATTTGCATAATGAATACCTCTCGTATACTGTATGTTTATGAAATGGCTTTATAACTTGATGTTTAGGACGTTATGTACAAGTATAATATTATATGCTATATGAGGTCAGCATTATATACAGTGCCTATAGAAAGTCATCATACCCTTTTGAAATAGTTACTTTTTTTGTCTTACAGCCTGAAATCAAAACCCATTTTAAAAACAATCTTTTCCAGTTTTATTTACAAATGTAGCTGTACAACATCAAAATAATGAAAAAAAAGTAAACCGTTCTGAAAATTAATAAAAAAATAAAAACTACAATAACAGGGTTGGAAAAGTCATCATACCCCTGACTTAATACTTTGTAGAGCTTCCTTTTACTTTCATTACAGCCATCAATCTGTTTGGATATGTCTATTATAGCGTTGCACACCTAGATTAGGGAATATTTGCCCAATCTTCCGTGCAGAATTGTTAAAATCCAGTCAACTTCTGTAAGAAACGGTAATGGACTGCTCTCTTCAAGTCAATCCACAGATTTTCTATAGGATTTAAGTCAGGGCTCTGACTTTGCCACTCAAGGATATTCACCATCCTATCCTTAAGCCACTGCTTTGTTCTTTTGGCAGTATGTTTAGGATCATTGTCGTGTTGGAAGGCGAATGACCTGCCCATATTCAGCTGTCTAGCATGGGGGCTGCAGGTTTTCCTCAATCATTTGGGTGTACTTGGCAGCATCCATTTTCCCTTCTATCCTGACCAATTGCCCAGTCCCTGCTGAAGAGAAACATCCCCACAACATAATGTTGCCCCAACCATGCTTCACACTAGGTATGGTGTGTTTTGGGTGGTGTACTGTGTTTGGTTTTCACCAAACATTGCGCTTGGGGTTCAGTGCAAAAACACATCTGGAATATTCTGCTACCATGTGGAAAAAGCTTTTATGGTCAGAAGAGACTAAGATTGAACTTTTTGGAGACTAAGATTGAACTTTTTGGACTGAGCTCCAGGCGCTTACCAAACACAGTTTACACACCCAAACACACCCAAAACACACCATACCTAGTGTGAAGCATGGTGGGGGCAACATTATGTTGTGGGGATGTTTCTCTTCAGTGGGGACTGGGCAATTGGTCAGGATAGGAGGGAAAATGGATGCTGCCAAGTACACCCAAATGATTGAGGAAAACCTGCAGCCCCCATGCTAGACAGCTGAATATGGGCAGGTCATTCGCCTTCCAACACGGCAATGATCCTAAACATACTGCCAAAAGAACAAAGTAGTGGCTTAAGGATAGGATGGTGAATATCCTTGAGTGGCAAAGTCAGAGCCCTGACTTAAATTCTATAGAAAATCTGTGGATTGACTTGAAGAGAGCAGTCCATCGCCATTCCCTACAGAATTTGACTGAATTTGAACCATTTTGCACGGAAGATTGGGCAAATATTCCCCAATCTCGGTGTGCAAAGCTATAATAGAGACATATCCAAACAGATTGAGGGCTGTAATGAAAGCAAAAGGAAGCTATACAAAGTATTAAGTCAGGGGTATGATGACTTTTCCAACCCTGTTATTGTAGTTTTTATTTTTTTATTAATTTTCAGAACTGTTGACTTTTTTTTCATTATTTTGATGTTTTACAGCTAAATTTGTGAATAAAACTGAATAAGATTGTTTTTAAAATAGGTTTTGATTTCAGGCTGTAAGACAAAAAAAGTAGCTATTTCAAAAGGGTATGATGACTTTCTATAGGCACTGTATATAATATTATGTGTTATTATATTACAAAGGTTATAGAGGGAAAATTGTTATCTGATTGTTTGTCTAACTGTGCATTCACACCAAGAGCTACCAAAGTTGCAAGATCGCTTTTGTAGCTGTAAAATGCAGCTGCTACATAATAATTATGAAGTTGCTCATGACGTGAGAGATTTTAACCTTCAATTTCAATTCTCTTAACTCAATTTTTGTTAGAAAATTTAAGATAATCTGCTATTTTATATAGCTTATAATGATAATAATAATAATAACAATAAGATATAAAATTGTATTGTATCGTGACCTTAATATCGTGTAGCCTATCGTATCGTGGATTGAATGTATCATTACATCCCTACTTTTAACTTTTTTAGAGCGCTCTAGTCACCCAAATTTTGCCCCTGGTCGCTTTTGTTGCTTTAGTCGCTCGTCTCCATTCAAAGTCAATTGCTTGCGTTGATTTCGCAGCTTTGGTCACTCTTCGCAAGGCACGGTTACGTTATGTTCCATCTCACAATCATGTCGACTATCAAATTTGTATGTACATTTTGTGTCATTGTCACATTAATGATCTTAATCTGGGTTAACTTTAATTTTAGCAGTGTGTCAATGGTGAATTTGGATTCCTTGTATGAGAAAACATATTTCATGGTTCCATCCAGGACACTATCCACCCTGATAAAGTCCCCTTGGCCTTTGGAATTAAAATAACCCCACATCATCACATACCCTTCACCATACCAAGAGATTAGCATGGTTTTATTTCAGTTAGCCTAGCTGGTTTGAATTGCATTGAGCTCAATGAGAATGAAACCAGCTAATAGCTGAAATAAAACCATTATGATACTTATTCACAAACAAAATTGATGTCCTTAAAGGTTGGATATATCCTCATTTTTTTCCATTTAAGGCATTAAGATCAATTTCCAAAAGACGATTTTATACAGTCAACTTTAGCATGTGTTCCAATACTTATGGAGGTAACTGTATTATTATGAAATGTCTCCATTCAAGAAATTAATGATGAACTTGACTTACTTACCCTAAAAAACATATATTTTGACCTTTTAATTGCATTTGTATTAGGTTTTAAGCCTGAGATGCGGAAAAATCTCCAAATACCGGCCATTTTGGACGCCATCTTGAATATCTCAGAGAGCACAAGGGGGATTCACGGGGACTTTTAGTATGTTATTCCTAAAGGTATTCTGAACATATCCTGAAAAATTCAGCTTGTTACTAATTTGTTCCGGGTTTGACCCTATTTTGAGCTAATGCTCTTGGAGGTTTTTCTCCTGAGACCTGAGAGGACGAGAAGGTGTGTACTGCTGAAACATGTCTGATAGGTATTTAGGTCCTGCTCCATTTACTGATTTATCAACAAGCAGTAGTGTTTTAAAGTCAATTCTGTGACTTACTGGAAGCCAGTGCAAACATTTAAGAGTTGGAGTAATGTGCTCAGTTCTTTTTGTTTCTGTGAGAACCCTAGCTGCTGCATTTTGAATCATCTGAAGCTGTTTGATAGTCTTTTTAGGAAGGCCTGTGAAAAGTCCATTGCAATAATCAACCCTGATAGAGATAAATGCATGAATGAGTTTTTCTAAGTCATGTTTTGACATTAGCCCTCTCAGTTTGGCAATATTTTTGAGGTGATAAAAAGCTGATTCATTTTCATGTGGCTGTTGAAATTTAGATCACTGTTGATTACATGCTAAAACACAAAAGCCAATCCTCTAAACCAAATTACCAGTTGTTTAAACACATTTACTAAATCTAGCCACAATTTTTCAATACCATAAACACATTTCACAGGAAGACACAATTCACAAAACACAATCCTCCAATCTCATAAATCTAAGCACATTTTTCCTTGCTAAAACACACGTTGCAAAACATATTCTCAAATGAAAGCTCATGTGATGCAAAATGCTTGCCACAATCAGCAATAACTAAACACAATGAACACACCTAGCGTCATTCATTACACACAACGACTCAAAAATGAAGACACTTGTTGCTAATGCGCACAGTGACTGTGGTGTGTGTGTGTGGCGTGAATGAACAAAATAAAAGAACTTCACACCCTGATGTGAGTTGTGTTACAGTAGTGTTCTTGGAGAATTGTCTGTACTCTGAAACTCACAACTCTAAATGAAGAGCTCTTTTCCAAAACTCTATAAATCCATTTTATAGACATTACTGTACTGTAACAAATCATGTTACTGTATTTACAGTAATTGTGTGTTTCAGGTAATAAAAATGCAGTTGTGTTGTTTTTATTGAGTAAAGATAAATTACTGTAACATAACCCAATACAGTTTCACTGAGATTACTTGAAAAACAAAATGTAAAAAATATATTTATGAAAATTCATTAGTAAAATGGTGGATATAGCGTTCTGGAAAAGAACTCTTCAAATGCTTAATCCTCTGCAGAGATCTAAGAAGATCCGTTACTCTAAAGTTTTTAAAAATATGCATTGGCAGTTATGAAACAAAGAACCTTCTCACAAATTGAGTATTGTGTTTTCAATTGTTTTGCTGTAGTGTGTAATGATGTTTATAGTGTTTACATTTTTGAAAGCTTCGAGCTGCTCTTTTGGAGTGAAAGTTGAAGTGAGAAGGTGTGGTTGTGCTTATGTAGCTTTAGAAAAGGGTATTGTGTTTAGACATTGGGGAACATGGAGGAAACGTTTGTGAAATGTGTTTTAGCATTTGAGAAAAACTGTAATACACTGAGATTTTTAACAGTATCCTTTGCTTTCAATCCTTTTGTGTCAAGGAGAGTGGCAACCTTAATTCTTTCCTTCTTTTTAGCAAATATAATTACTTCAGTCTTTTCTTTGTTCAGCTGAAGAAAATTTTGAGCCATCCAAGTGTTGATTTGTTCTATACACATAGAGACATAGAGAATCAAGGGGACCATCGGCAACAGAGCTAAGTAGATTTGTGTGTCATCTGTATAGCTATGATATGAAATCAAATTATTTTGGATGATTTGTCCAAGTGGGAGCATATAGAGCTGGAATAATAGTGGCCCCAAGATCGACCCCTGGGGAACACCACAAGTCAAGGATGTTGGTGTTGACAGTTGCCGTTGGCAACAAAGAAGCTCCTCTCTTGTAGATATGATTTGAGCCAGTTGATAACTATGCCTGTAAATCCAACCCAGTGTTCTAGTCTGTGTAGTAAAATATTGTGATCAACAGTGTCAAATGCTGCGCTAAGGTCCAGTAGCACTAGGACTGATGTTTTACCAGAATCTGTGTTGAGACGTATGTCATTGAAAACCTTAATGAGAGCTGTTTCAGTGTTGTGATTTGCCCGACAACCAAACTGAAAGTAATCAAAATACCCATTTGATGTTAGAAGGTGGTTAGTTGATTAAAGACTACCTTTTCAATAATTTTGCCCATAAAAGGTAGATTGGATATGGGCCTGTAATTATTCTTCTTGAGCAGTGGCTTTACAACAGCTGTTTTTAATGACTTTAGAAAAGTGCCAGACAGCAGTGATGTATTTACAATGTGAAGGACATCTGAGGCTATAAGGTGAAAAACAGTTTTGAAGAAATTTGTAGGCAGAGTGTCTAAGCCACATGCGGAGGAGCTGAGATTCTGTACCATTTTTTCAAGTGTTTCGTGGTCTATCAAGTTGAACTCTACATCAAGTTAAGCTTCCCTCTATTTGTAGCTGGAAGTTCCAGGTGTTGAATTTGTAATGTAGCAGATATGTTGAGTCTGATTTTGTCAATTTTACCTTTTAAAAAAGATGAAAACTCATTGCATTTACTAGTTGAGAGAAGTTCGGGCGCTAATTGTGAGGGAGGATTTGTTAACTTATCGACAGTGGAGAATAAAACACAAGTGTTATTTGAACTCCTACTCTTTTTAAACTCTTTTTAAACTGTCTACCTTCACAATATCAACTTTCATTAATCTCTGCAACCACCATGTCTACCCTAGCAACACCTTAGTAACCATATCTTCATTATCTATTTATACATTTTTTGCATTTTCATGCACTGCTAATTCCTTGGAATTGCATTAGTTATCTCATTCTTTTATTTTCTCATTTGTCTCATTATTTGTATATGTCATTTTCATTTATTCTATCCTTAGACATGGAATATGAGACATAATATTTCAGATGTGCATATGAAATATCATATTTCAGATGTTTAGACATTCTTTTTGAAACAGTGAAGTATTCAGTGAGACTTTAACTGGCAAAGGCCAGTGTAATTTGAGATTACATTAAGGAATAGAAAGAATTAAACAGCCTAAATCCACAATATTAAATATTAAGTGACTGGTGAATTTGACCAAAAATCTACCAGTGGCTGGTGAATATATACATTTTCAATATTTAATTTCCACCGGTTGTAAATGGCTTTGGATTAAAACATCAGCTAATCTGCATTAATCAGGATTCTGTTGAATATAGGCTTACTGTGGTCATCTAAGAAACAGTTTGATGAAATATATAATAAACACAAGGAATAGGACCAGAACAGCTAACAGTTCCTTATAAGCACAGAGGAGAACTTTATCTGAAATAGTCTTTTTTTACCTGAGTATAGTGGGTTGGTGTCTGCTGCATGCTGTTAATGTGGTGGATGTGTTAAGGTGGAAGGGCATCCAATTCTACAGAAAGGGGAAAATAAATTGTATTGAAATATCACACATTGTAGAGATTACATTCAAATGTATCATTAGCCTTACTTAAACCAGACAGGATTCCTAAGGTGATTTGCTATCAGAGGTCAGTGTGTCAGCTTCAGTCACAGACACCATATGGAGCGATTAAAGTCCCTGTAGCAGATGGCTGCTAGCTCATAGAGTTTTTTGGAGTCTATAACATTCAAAGCAGCATAAGATAGATTCTTGTTCCGTTCCTACTTTTGCAAATTGTACATTTATTTAGTCTTATGTCCCATTAGAGAAAAAACATCCAAAAACATCAAGATTGAACAACCTTTGTGTAGGCCAAATGTAAATAAGAACAGAAGGTCCTGTAAATTGTGTGTCAGCAATTTTGATGAGGAATGCAAGCCAGAGGAAATCATCCTCAGGTGTCTTGATTAAACACATGCAAAGAATATACTGTATCAAATGTTGTATTTATTTATTCATCTATTTATTTATATATTTAAAGAGGAACGCCTCTTGAGATGTGGCATGTCATTTTCGAGAGGGTCCTCAAGCTTATATTTTGTATCAACACTTTAACAGAAAATATACGCTTTTCGAAATGTTTTGAAATAAACAGGCAATCAACGGCCGTGTTGATCCAAATCATTTTTGACAAAATTGAGAGAAATATGTTTTTGAATGTTCCTGTGCATCATATACATTTTCACTGAAATATATGTTCTTTGGAGTAAAATTGTCATGAAAATAAACAATAAAGGGAAAATATGTACCAGTACATTTATGTGTAACATTATAATTTTTCTTAGTCTGGAAATATTCAATTTGCTTTCTCTGGGCGCTACTACTCAGAACAGATCTGAAACATATGACTGTTTGCTATGTCAGCAACAATCTTTTCCAGACAAAAAGACTAACATTTCCAAATTACTGAAAACGAACAACATATTTAGTGTTTTAACAACCCTACCATAATAGTCAATTGGTTTCCACTCTACCTTGTTTTCAGGAAAAATGCTCCAGGAAATGTGACTCTTTTATTCCAGTCAGCTCAGGAGATAGATGCTCAGATCAAAGCAACTCTGTGTGAGATGGTAACTAGTACATCACTGAAAGGTTAGCGCAGCTGCTTAACGTCTAGTTCTGAGAACCTGTAAGGAAGTCCTGTCATGAGCTGGAGATGAGGGAAAGAGAGAAGCAGCTGGTGTACTTACTCAATTAAATGGATAGGAAAATTCCCTATGAACCACCACCTGCCACCTCAGGCCTGGCTTGTTTATCTCTGTGAAGACTAAATGCTGTACACATAATGGATTCATCCGAAGAATATTTTCTTTTACTGCTTAGTGTAGTTACTTGTTGCTAGCCATTACTGTTGGACTACAAAATGCAGCAATATGACTTAGAATAGCCCTATACAGTGCTTAAATTGATCATAGGCTGCTCTAATTCAGCATTACCATAACATGAACACAGCATGTGCTGCTAATGCCCCCAATTATATCACATATTCCTTAATGAAAAAAATGAAAAATTGAGGCACTCCTCATATTTTTGATCAAAGGCTTTTTACTAGGAGTGCCTCAATCTTTCTGTTTTAGTTTGTTCTGTTTTAGTTCAGGCAAGTTAAGCTAAAAATCTTGCATAGTTCACCTTTAATCACTTGCGTACGACCTTTGACCCGGAGCCGTTCTAGTTAGTAACCATAAAGGGCGTTATTTTGACAAGTTTTCGTCGTTTTGTCTTCCACATTCATGAAAGTGTTGATATTCTTGTTGAGTCATGTTTCATGAATCAGTCATGAATGATTGTGCAGTTCATGACAGCTGTTGTGAATGTGTTATGAATGAACCTGTCAAGTTAAGTGTTACCGAGTTGGTTTTTGAACTTCAAAGCAACACTAAAGAGTTTTTTGTAATGTTTTTGTAATGTTTTTGCATTTTCCAAAATCATTTCAGTGGTTGATCAACTCGTAACAGGGTGAATGGCACACTTTGCTTCGCGGCCCTCGGCTATAGCCCTATTAAGTTTACCAGATCGGGTAGCGGATCTGTAGTTCGATGGAGCGAGAGATAAGAAACTACAAATTTGACTTGCTTTGATGTCGCAATACATCGTACTTTCATAAAATCATGCAACATACTCTATCTTGTTTGCAGTGATGCCGGTAACGCGTTACTAAGTAACGCGTTACTGTATTTTGACCACTTTTTTCGGTAACGAGTAATCTAACGCGCTACTATTTCCAAACCAGTAATCGGATTAAAGTTACTCATCAAGTCTCCGTGCGTTACTATTTTTGTCATTTTCATTTTGCTTTCTTCTTGTCGTGAGGCCATGCTTACGTTTTCAGCATGAGGACAACTCATGTGTAGGCTCCACGCAGCGACACAAACGCAAACAGCAATGCAGGGAGGAGAGAGGCGCGTTTCCTATATGAAAATACAGTCAGTAGGCATATTTTGAGTTTGAGTCATCTACACATGACAACATTAAGGTACGTTGTACAATCTGTGTTGGCGACAATGTGCTAGGCCTATCTAGCCAAACATCCCGAGTTCGCATAGCGCCTCCTTGACGCACGCGCAACGGAGAGGGAGAGAGGGAGAGAGAGGGTGCTATTTGTGCCCGAGCCGCATCCAAAACAGAGCACCCTGACTGGGTTGTTTCGTTATATCATTATCGATACGTTTTCAGTGTAGGCGGGCTTTTAGCTCTTTTCTCCCGAACTAAATTAATCAGTTCAATATAGCGTCAGTCAGTGCCCCCCAAAAAGTAACATTTAGACCGCATCTAACTCCAGACAACACGAAAGTGTACTCTTGTCTCATAAGAGTAAAAAAATGGCTAATGATAGTCTTGCGCACTGCACTGTTAGTAACAGTGATTTTAGCATCGCCCATGGTGGATTAAATGATTGCAAAAGACTTGTCGAGGTGAGTTTAACAAGTGCAATTTAATTGGCATATTCTAAATGGCTACAGTAGAAGGATACACGAAAAGCCCAAAATCTTCATATTTTATTAGCCTACCACAGTTTCTATCTATAGCCCTTCCTTATTTAGTATACTGACTAGACATTATTGAACAAACATATTCATCTGTAGGCTATTTCGGTACCTCAGTAGGTTAAAGTATTTTTAGATAACTCCCTGAAATTACTTTTTGAAGGTTGTTGCATCTATTGTTGATGGGGGGGGGGGGGGGGGGGGGGGGCGCTTAGTTTAAAAAGTAACTAAGTAATCTAACTTAGTTACTTTTGAAATCAAGTAATCAGTAAAGTAACTAAGTTACTTTTAAAGGAGTAGTCAGTAATCAGTAATCGGATTACTTGTTCAAAGTAACTGTGGCAATACTGCTTGTTTGTGGACATCGTTATTTGCTGGATAGACATAGCGTGCGTTCGACAGAGGAGAAAAGTGCTTTAGTGTTGCTTTACAGTTTTTCTCAAATGCTAAAACACATTTCACAAACGTTTCCTCCATGTTCCCCAATGTCTAAACACAATACCCTTTTCTAAAGCTAAATAAGCACAACCACACCTTCTCACTTCAAAACTCAAACTTTCACACCAAAAGAGCAGCTCGAAGCTTTCAAAAATGTAAACACTATAAACATCATTACACACTAAAGCAAAACAATTGAAAACACAATGCTCAATTTGTGAGAAGGTTCTTTGTTTCATAACTGCCAATGCATGCCAATTTTAAAAACTTTAGAGTAACGGATCTTCTTAGATCTCTGCAGAGGATTAGGCATTTGAAGAGTTATTTTCCAAAACGCTATATCCACCATTTTACTGATGAATTTTCATAAATATATTTAAAAAAAAAAAAAAAAATCAAGTAATCTCAGTGAAATTGTATTGAGTTATGTTTAGTTACAGTAATTTATCTTTACTCAATAAAAACAAAACTGCATTTTTATTACCTGAAACACACAATTACTGTAAATACAACAACATGATTTGTTACAGTAAGGCAGGTATCATGGCTGCCTCGCGTATTTTGCGGTCGTTTGGTGCATCGGTCGTGCACGCATGCAATACTGATAAGAAAGTAGGGGGCGATCACTCCAAAAAAAGGTGACTGCAAGATGCATTATCGACATCGAAGCTGGGGGCAATCATGAGCGTAAACAATGGCACATGGCCACATCCACATCTGATATTAGGTTACTATAGTCTCCCCCTAGTGAAGACCTCCAGTTGGGTGCATAATGCTGCAGTGAGTCTGTACACAGGACACAGAAGGTCGCACACGGGCGCATACGCTTACGCTTGGTCTAACAACAAGTATAACCCCAGCCTTGCAGTAAGTTTCATATGAAGAGTACAGAAAATTCTCCAAGTACACTACTGTAACACAACTCAATGCTAAAAAACTGAATCTATTGCACACAACAGTGCACAACAGAAAATGTGATCGGGGTGTGAAGTTCTTTTATTTTCTTCATTCACACCACACACACACACACACACCACAGTCACTGTGCGCATTAGCAACAAGTGTCTTCATTTTTGAGTCATTGTGTTTAATGAATGACGCCAGGTGTGTTCATTGTGTTCAGTTATTGCTGACTGTGGCAAGCATTTTGCATCACATGAGCTTTCATTTGAGAATATGTTTTGCAACATGTGTTTTAGCAAGGAAAAATGTGCTTAGATTTATGAGAACGGAGGATTGTGTTTTGTGAATTGTGTCTTCATGTGAAATGTGTTTATGGTATTGAAAAATTGAGGCTAGATGTAGTAAATGTGTTTAGGCAACTGGTCATTTGGTTTAGAGGATTGGCTTTTGTGTTTTAGCATTTGAGAAAAACTGTAATGTCACTAATGCTGATTATTCAATGATTAATTTGAATTGAAATATTTAAAATACTTTCACAGCAAGAATGATATATGATATATGAATTTAGATTAATTATCTCAGAGTAGCCTAATTAGATTACAAATTTTAATGATTGACAGCCCAATTTTTTTTCAATTTTTTTATCTAGCCTATGTTTGATTGTTATATAGATTGTAAAAGTGGACTAATGTGCACCAATACAGGAGAAATGTCTTTAAAAAGATGTCAAGAGACAGAATAAACCATATATCTATTGGTATTATGCTGCCGCGAGTAGTGATTATTGGGCTTTTATTTTGATTTGTTTACCGTCTCCCATCCAGAAATGAAAACAGGAAGTGTGCTGCAAACCTTGTAACGCTCGTGCCACTATAATAAATTGTTAGATGAAATCTCGCACTAGAGGCAATAGCTTTATCGTTAGGATAGATCATTATAGCAAAGATAATGGGCCTACACCGGACTTTAGGTTGATACACTGTGAGCAAGGCATTGTCCTTTTAATACAACGATTTGGCTTCTACTTTGACACTTCAGTTCTCCCTTACAGAAATCGTGACCGGAAGCAGCGACAGTTTCCGATTGGTGCAATGAATTTGTTTTCTCCCTGTGTGTAGCCTATTATTAATATCAGCAGGTTCAATTATCAACCTATTGAACGTGTCGTCTTTGTTTGTAAATATCAAGGTGGAAGTGGACAAAAGGTGGAGTCAGAAGGACTTAGGCTACAGGTACGTAACAGCCTTAACGTATTAGGCTGTGTTTACTGTCTATGGTATTTACTCATAGTCGGTAATATGACAGCAATATTGAACCCATTAACTTGTGATATCTACTTAGCTAGTGAGGTTATTAGGTCGTGGCATTTCTTTCACACGAACACACGGACATTCGTGGATATTTTACTTTATTTGTGGGCGGTAACAGGTATGTTGTTGGTTTGTTTGCGTCTAACCAGAAGTGCAAAAAAGCAGAAAGTGCAATAGCCTATGAGAATAACCTACTATAGGCCTACTAGGCCTACTAAATGATAAGAAATAGGCTATAACAACAATGAGTGTGGTCCAAGCAGTTTAAGAGGGAGACTGTATTTGGGCATTCGATTCTTTATCAATTCTCTTATAAATTCCTTATATTTTCTATATTTTTCTAATTTCTGTGTGGGAAATGTTGTCGTACTGTTTGTGTGTCCCTTTTTAGGTATTGAATGACGGATACTAAGCTTTAACTAGCAGTTGTAATATTCAGAAGAAGCATCCATCCATTGCAGAAGAGGGAACATGAAGAGGAATAAAGGAAAAGTAAATATTGCGGAAAAGGAATTTATGTTTGAGTTCAAGGCAGGAAGGCAGCAATGTGTTTTGAAAACTCCACTGCAGTTCCCAGTCCAAGAAAATATAAATGACCTCCACGGAAGAATCATGCTGCTACATAAAATCCCCTGCTTTGTTGAGAATGGTAAATCTTCCCAATTTGTATTTTCATATAAGAATTCGGGTGTTTTCACTCTCCCTTTCAGCCTTTCAAACAAATTCAGATTGATGCCTCCGCATTTTTGTGCATATGTGATCATGCCAACCGAGCTCAGACACCTCTAAAGCGAACCGCACTGAGACCACCTCGGGAGGTAGTCTTGGCATGGTTAGCTTTGAACTCCGCAGCATGGTTCGCATCATCTGTGCATTGCAAACACAAATTGCCCTGGGTCCTCTTTCACATTATGCATTGTAGGCTGGCTAAAGTTGGACATATCAACAGTAACCAGGTGGGGCAGGCCTACCACTGAATTAGAAAGTGTGATTGGCTGGCGTGTTAACTGACAGTTCAAGAGAATCTTTGCAATAGCTCATCATTCATTCTGAAAATGTATTATAATATTTGAGAAAACAAATATTTATTAAACAAAATCACTACATGGATAATGGGTTATTATGATAATTATTTCAACCTGATAATGAATGAATGATGAAAATACACAACTAACCCAGAGCAACAATGTGAATACAAAACTATCTGAGTCCCTTTTGTTTTGATCCACTTCCGGGTCCCCTTTTAATGGATTGGGTTCAGTTTTTTTTTTTTTTAAAGGCACTACATGTGAAAACACCCTTCCAAAAGCCTTTTGGTTTAGAAGATACCATTTGTAGTGATACCTGATTAATGTGAAGTAACTTGTAACATACCTTCTCAATAGACTTGAAGTCTAGTCTTTCCAACTTCATTGAGAGAGAAACCAATCAAGATTATGACAGGATTTCTGATCAAGCCCTTCAGAATTTGTTGAATGGTGAAGTGGACATGACCGAACTCACAAATGCATGGGCCAAGGCCTATTCTGAGGTAAGTGAAGCATTAAAGCCTAACAAATATAGAGTTTTAAAAGGGGGTAGGAGCACTGTAAATTTCAGAAAGGCAATTTCACTGGCACATGCGCATCCATAGAAAACCAGTGGGGTGAGGCACAGGGGCAAACGCACCAGAGAGGACCTAGGAATCTGGACAGTTTAAAGAGATTGTACTGTATCCTACAACTCTAACAACTTCATCAAAGGAGAAGATGAAGAGCTGTTTTTGACAAGGGGAGACTCAAAGCATTAAAGCTGCCGTTGGCAGCATTGTTTTTTAGCCATATTAGCTTGAACTGTCATGGGATTCTGGAAGTAGAATATTAAATAGGCTGTTTAGGAAAAACATGAATTCTCTGGCTCCCTCTGAAGCCTGTAATTGTGCTTGCAAAAATCGAGCGCTCCCTGTTTTGTTTAAGCAATCACGTTAGGGGGGAGGAATCACTACCTGTCAATCACAGCTTGTGCACACGGTGCAATAGACCAATTTAACTGTCTAGCCCCATAGACCCCCATTGTTTTGCACTTGCTCGTGATCGCCCTGCAACTGCAACAGGAACTGCAGGTACAATGGAGTTAATAGGGAGTGGACCGGCTCTCCCTAAATGGGCTCTGGCCTTGACCCCCTGGCTGTTACTCTGCTCACGTGCACAACCTCGTCTCCAGAGGGGGAGGGGTTTGGGGGTGGTTTGGAGCTTGGTAGAGGTTGGGGAAGGGACCTGAAAGTTGTATCAGTTTGAATTTTCCGACTTCAGACTCGGAATTTTGAAGACTTGCCGACAGCAGCTTTAAATACATGGGTACCAATAATTAAAGTGCATGTGTTTTTGATAAATAAAGAATAAATGTGCTTCCCTTCAAGGTTGGATTTTTCTTATTTCTATGTAGGCTACCTCACCCAACTTTGCCAGGGGAGCCAATAAGTGTGAAGAGTGCTGTACTATCCCACTATAGACAAACGGCTTAACTGTTTCCACAACCATGCCTCTGAAGCAAGATTTTGTGGAGCGAAAATATATGTTTGGTTGTGTGGAAACGCTGATTAGAATGTTCATATGTCTAAGGCCAACTATGGCTTGGTTGCAAACAAAGAGGCTTTGAAAAGATATACAGGACAAAGAACATATAATGGCAAATATTTTTCAGTGTTCTCAAGCTCTACAATCTTATTATGCATATACAGTACTTGTTAGTGAAATGCTATGGTTTTCGTTAGATTGAAGGGCATTATTATTATTATATAATTAGTGTTAGTATTGTAGGAAATGGTGGCGATTTTAATGGGTTGAATACTTTTTAAATCCTGAAATCTGATTAACATACAGTAGTGTAACACTAGTAGCCATTATTATGAATAGTCGTCCAGCTACATGATGATGGTTTGTCTGCTTCTTGTGTCCTTCCAGACCACTCTGGAACATTCACATCCAGAAGAGCCAAGTTGGGATGGGGAGTTTGCAGACGTATACCATGAACTGATTCACTCACCTGCCTCCGATACCCTGCTCAACTTGGAGCACAATTATTATGTTAGCATTTCTGAACTCATCAGTGAGAGGGACATGGAGATCAAGAAATTACAAGAGAGGTTGGTAGATCAACAAATGAAACACACTTGAGTGTAGCCTACAGGAAATGTCATGTCACGTCTTATCATTTTAAAACCTAGTCAGTCAAAAAGAGGTCCAGCCACTTTGGCATTCCTCCAATCATCATATAGCAGCTGTACAGTTAAGAACAAAATTATTCATAGCCTGGTAAATATTGATTTAATGTTGATTTTTCTCTTGACCAATATGTTTTGTTCTGTTGTTTGTTTTTTACATTTTTATGAAAAATGGCTTGTCCAAAATTATTCATGCCCTTTTTAAATAATCAGTGGAAACCTCTTTATTTGCATTCACAGCTTTTATTATTTTTTCTAATAATACTTACCAAGCCTCTCCATGTTTCCACGATGGTTCTTGACCGCATCTTTTTAGCAGGAATCTGGGTTTTGAAGCAGGAACGATTCTTTGGCATCATTCTTCGCTGTCCTTAACGTATTGAGGTCTGGACTCTAGCTGGGCCACACTAATATGTTGATATTGTTCTTTGTTAACCATTTCTTGCCTTGTTTGACTGTATTTTTTGGATCATTATGTGGTTTCATGGTCCAATGACATCTTTTGGAGTAGGTCTCTTGGGACACACTGTCTGATCTTTTCCTCCAGAATTGTAATGTAGCCCCTTGTTTTATTGTACATATCAGAAGGTCACCAAGTCCCACCCTGAAAGTTGAATTTGCTCACGTGAAAATTCTGCAATGTTTGACAGATGAAAATATTACGTTTGTAAGGGTTCAGTTAGAGTATAATGAATTGTTTGTGACTGCAAAATTTGACAAAATGTTAAGGGCATAACAAGATACTCTGGGCCAGATGTACTAACGTTTTGCATCCATTTCAGGCGTAACGTGCACGTATAAACATGGGGAGGATATGTACAAACAGGCCGCAATGAGAGAAACGCGCAGACTGCCTGCCGTGGGAGCTGAGAATGGCTATTTGCGCTTTTCTGTGTCATAAATATTAATTCCTGGGCGGATCAGCAGAAAATGGGTGTAACGCGCAAATACAGGGGAGGAGAGGTGCTAATAGCGATTGATTAATTATTCCTAAAAGCAGGTGTAATCCAAATTGCGGTTGACTGCTTCTCTTAGAAAAACTTTTAGAGACAGCTGAATCAGTATTAAGAGCATCAATTTTCTTCATTGCACTATGTCAAAAGCAACCTTAACATTCGTTTGCCTCTCTAATATCGTATTGTCTCTTTCATGACATAGCCCACACTTCTCAATCTGTTAGACTATATTAAGTCATAGCCCTAGTCTACGTGCAGTAAATAGTTAAAGTATTTAAGTGGACTTGTAGAACTACTAGGCCTACTCTATCTGTCGCTGCTCATTGACATCTTTGTATCATGTAAGATCGCTAAACTTTGATTCTTTTTAATGTTGCAATATTCAACTGCGCTTGTGGTTCAGCTCTGCACACGCAATTGGCGTTGTAGAGGGGGCGGGGACGGGCACTGTTAACATAATGAAGCGACAGCTTAGTAAATTCCACGCAATATAGTGAAGCACAGCGTTCGCATTCTGCGCATACGAAAACTCGGTATTAGCGCTGTCTTAGTACATCTGGCCCTCTATGTCCTTTTCAATCTCAGGCAAGCGGCTGAAATGGAAACTGTGATGCAGGAGCTGGGGAAGACATTCAGTGATCATGATGTCAATTCAGTGGCCTCTCAGCATTTTGACGCTCAGCAGGTAGGACATATTTCACAGATGAACAAAGGACTGTTATCATTCATTGTTATCTGCCGTTGAAAACTGTAGCAGTGTTCTCTCTACTTTGATTATGATCAGGTACTGGAGAGTAAGTGGGCCACTGAATTAAAGCAGGTTACAGGCATTCAAAAACATGAATACCAGGAGTGGGTGATCAGACTCCATCATGATCTGAAAAACCCTAACAACAGTGAAATTAAGTAATACCCTCTTACTTTTTAAGTGCATTATTACAATTCAGACCTGCCAACCTGTACTCATTTTGAGTAGCAACCACTCATTTTCACATCAAAGTAATGGTACAATACGCTAATTAGAATCTCCCGCAAATCCATTTCGAATGCGGAAAGAAAGTGAGAAATGAGAATGAAAGGCAAAGCATAGTGGCCTCCCTTTATGCATTTTTTTCTTCAGCCAATGGTGGATTGAATGAATGTCTTGATGAGGTGAGTTTAGCCAGTGTTGACTCATAAATTGTACGTTCCCCCTTCAGGCGTTTTACAAAACAAAAAATTCTCCACTGAGTGTGATTGTTAATTCAACCAGGCCTAATAGTTTGATGTTGTCTTGGACGGTTATCACTGGTTCACCAGTTATTTCAGTTAGCATTATATTTTCCATGTGTTACTGATGGTTAAAGTTTTCATACCTAAAAACTGATCAGGGAGTGCCGACCTTTTGTCAAATGCAGTCATAACTACGAGTCTCAAAGTGGACCAAGGCTAGATAGTTTTAGATGCTCAGTGATGTGTTCCAATATTTTTTTTTCTTTGGAGCATTATGTGTTCTCGTGCTAATCATAGGTTTCTAGGAGAAAATTGCGCAGTCATCGCTTTATTTGGGATAATGTAATCATTACAGTCTCACAAATGGTAGAAAGACTCAGCAGGTAATAATTTAACATTGAATATATATATATTTTAAAAACAACAACAACAACAACAAAAAACGATCTGTTATCTACTGTAGTCTAACCTGACGTCGTCATGCTCAAATTCCATCCTGAACCATCAACCTCTTCACAAATGTCTTAACATTGTTTTCTGTTAAAAAAAAAAAAAAAAAAAATTATTGCACTGTCAATGTCTTGAAAGTAAGTAAATTTGATTTATGAAGCGATAGCGAAATCTAAGGCAATGAAATACCTGGCACCCAGGTCAACTGTAGCCTGTATTGAGACGAATTAAAGAGGAACTATGCAGGATTGGCGATTTCGTTTTCGTTTTCGTTCTCCCACTCGTTTTCGGTTTCGTTTTCGCTCGTTTTATGCTTGCATTTTCTCTGCAGAGCTTCCCCGACAGCTTTAGTGTGTATATTTATACATGTATAGGCTATATTTAAATATATAAATTGCAAGCGTGGTTCTTCGTCTCAGACTTCCAGATGTAAAAAGAGCGATCGTCTCCTGCAGAAAGTTGCATAGGGTCTCTTTAAATATGCTGGCATAACATGGTGGAATGGATGTATCTCTTTACAAAAGTAATATCGATTAATAATGGATTTAAAAGGTAATAATAGACCAGACATGATTGAATAGAGACAGGGTTGTAGTGGAGGCTAAAAGCAAGTTCATTCACCAATTGCAACTTTTAACATTACAAAATCACAGTTTATTATCCACATTCACAATATGCACACTCATCAACACTCTAACCTCCACCATCATCATCAAACACATTTTGCATGCCTTTTTTGAAAATGTGATAATGCATGGCGCAGTCCACTTTACCGTGATCGCAGAATTCATAGTTTACTCACCCCTTATTCTACCACT
Source organism: Sardina pilchardus (assembly GCF_963854185.1). Classification (NCBI taxonomy): domain Eukaryota; kingdom Metazoa; phylum Chordata; class Actinopteri; order Clupeiformes; family Clupeidae; genus Sardina; species Sardina pilchardus. The sequence goes on along the minus strand of NC_085003.1, from coordinate 3,983,263 downwards.
ACAGCACAGCCACAGAATAGAGACCACATAAGAAAATGGACAACATCCACATCAGTCTCCATCAACATACTGAAGGTGTTTTCATAGGTCAGGAGGATTATTAGACTTTATTCCACTGCTTGGTTGAATTCCCCATTGTCCTGCGTTCTATAAGGGGGTGCAAATTTAGATATACGCACGGCTATGAAGTAGTTCCAATTTGTTGGCCGTATCACACTTGAATATTAATTCGCCAAACTCGTTGTGAAGTTTAAATGCACTGTCACGTTACATACAAGCAGTAAAATACAGACGTTCAGATCATAGTAACGTTTAGCATATGACAGAGGTGTCATTTAGCTAGTTTAGGTGGCAGTAGGCTAAGAAAAATAGCAATCTTTCAAAGTTAACGTTCATCAGACTCCTGGGATATGCCAGCTTGACAACGGGAGATTAGAACTAACGACTGGCTTTTGGCCATAGCAACCATCCATTTAGAACTAGTAACCGCAGTTTGAGAAATTAGTTGAAATGTGTCTGGGAAAAGTAGTTCTACAAACAATACCGTTCTAGCGATTAAAACAAATACATTAGCACCAGAAACGAACACAACGTAAGTGGCAACAGTGGAATAAGCGGGATAATGGACTTCACGCCGTACGGTTATTCAAAGTTAATGCACTTTTCTAGTCGGGCCGTATCACCGTCGGGCCGTATCACCGTCTAGAACGTGCATTAACTTTGAATAACCGCACGGCGTGTCATCCATTATCCCGTACTTATTATATGGCCCTTCACAATGCAACGCTCCTTTGACTTGAATGGGATTTCCCAAAGTTCTAGTTCTACCAGTCATTATTTCTTTAAAAATAAAGAATAATGACCGCTGTCAATGACAATGGAGTTTGTGCTTCTAATTCAGGTCTTTCATATCACTCCGCATAGCAATGGAATTTCATTGAAAGTGAAGACAGCTAGTAAAACGTTGCCAAGCAAAAAAAACGGTGACGCATCAACGCAAATTATTCACATCGACTAATTTCTTAAGTCGAATACGTCGACTATGTCGACTAACCGAACCAGCTCTAGTATAGAACGCAGGTCATTATCGGGAAAATAAGTACCTTCAGGGCGAAACAAGACCCCTCCACTTTGCGACCAGTGTTACATACATTATACATTATCCCTGACCTAAAACACATTGTCAACATTATACATCAAATTTTCTGTAGATAGATATCTAATATTAAAGACGAGTCACTATCCAAACTGTATCCTGCGTGTATGGCAATGTGTGTTTTTGGCTGCATGAGAAAAGGCAGACATGAATTTTTCCTCAAGGTGCTACTCAAAAAAAAAATTCTTCCAGGTTGGCAGGTCTGTTACACATTTTGTGTTGTGCTATACGTTTAAAAAGTAATGTAGATCCTTTAAAATTCTCTTTTTTTCAGTGAGGAGATTAAGGTACAAACCAGCCAATTAACAGACGCCCCTGAATCTGGCTCTTGTCTATTTGAGGAGCAAAGGCAACTGGAAGAAAGCTTTACAATCCACTTAGGTATGTCTCTGGACACTGTGCATGCTCACTGTGCAAGTTCAACAGAATCAAGCTCAAATCATATTCGTTGTGCTCTGTGCAGTGAAATGTTGAATGTCGTTACTTAAATTGCACCAGAGAAACAGATTTTCCACAACACAGAAGTAAACTAGTTTCACATGCAACTAAAAATGGTTGTGTCTGCTGAACCTCCTGTTTGAATTGATTAATAATTAACCTGAAAAAGGTTTTCCTATAAATCGTACAATGTCAGGTGACCAAGGTCCTGTGTCCATATTCACCTTATTCCACATGCAAATGGGGGGATTTGCAAGTTAGGACTTTTCTGTAATACATTTGGCATTTTAGACAGTAAATTTAAGCATTATAGCACGAGTGGGAGTGGTGTTGTTGGCCTATATTGCCACGGCTGTGGTTCGCCGTAGGCACAAAGCCGAAGACTGAGTGCCATAGGTAACCACAGCCGTGGCGATATAGGCCAACAACACCACGACCACGAGTGCGACAACGCTTTTATACAACAGTTCCATTGCCAACAAAAAAAGATACCAGAGTGCATTTCTAGGAAGGATAATTTATTATTTGCCATTGTTTTTTTTTAGCCCAGTTCCTCCGCTATGCGAAGTAGGCCTAGCTCAGAATGTGTGTGGTTGCTATGCAACTGCTAAAACTGGTTAAATCAAAACAAAGAATCAACCGTCTCTGGATACATTGGCGGAGTGACTATTAGCTGTGAAGAGTCACCAGATTGCTTAATATCACCACTGATAGAACCCGTCTCGTCTAATCAGATATTGCTAAATCGTTCGACTGGACGTAACTGTCGTATAAAATCAGATAATACACTGGGTTTAAATAAAGAAAGCACTTTATAAGAAATCATTATGACAGTTATTGACATACTGTGCTGAGAATGGCCACTCAAAATATATCTCCATGCGATATGGGAGGCCGGCGCCACACAGCATCTACCTACTCCATAGAGGTGAATAGAATTGGGTGGCGAAATGCAATCTTGCCATCTGACCTCCTGATTGTATTTTTGTTTCTTTCCAAGTTATCCTCTCCATCTTCTTCTGTCGTGTTATCCCAGCGAAGCAAACTAGCCGGAACTAGCCGACTGGAACATTGAGCACAGAGGCACAAGACAGAAAAGATTATTCTAAAATGGTCGTGGCAGATTGAGGTGAATAGATGGGATTGCTTTGCTTGTTTCTATGACAACAGTTTTACAACATAGTTACAACAGCTAGAGACAATTAATCTCAAGGGAAATTTAGGTAACTTGCCTATATGCTCTAAATTTGGGTGTCATGAATGGCGATTTTAAATGAAATGTATCATTGTTATTCCTTGAATTAAATAGCATACCAATGTACTTAACATACTGTATGAATCCTATGACCTCACTACAGGAGTGCCTCAGGGATCAGTATTAGGGCCACTGCTTATCTCTATCTACACCACTTCCTTACAACATTAGGAAGATCAGACCTTATCTGACGCAAGATTCCACACAGCTTCTTGTTCAGGCCATGGTTCTCTTCAAGCTGGACTATTATAATTCACTGTTAGCTAAGCTGGCCTACCTGCTTAATGTATTAAGATCGCTACAGAATGCTGCCGCTTCAATCAGCCAAAGAGGACACATATGACTCCTCTCTTAGTTACTCTCCACTGGCTCCCTATAGTGGCCAGAATTAAATTTAAATCTCTCAGTTTACTCTCACACTCAGTGCTTGAAGTGGGCCAGAACGCAGCGGAACGCAGTTCCGGAACTTCTGTATTTTCGTCTTTTGGGTTCCGCCACTTTTTTCTGCGTTGCGGTACTTACTGAAACTGATCCGACGCAGCGACAATGGCCTGAGATAATAGATATTATACAACAGTTAGGTCCGGTCGAACGATTTAGCAATGTCTGATTGGACGAGACGTGTTCTATCAGTGGTGATATTAACCGATATCACCACTGGTGACTCTTCACAGCTAACAATCACTCCGCGACGGTTGATTTTTCGCTTTGATTTAACCAGAGACGGCATTACATGTTCTTTGACTTAGCAGTTGCATAGCAACCACAAGCGTTCTGAGCTAGGCCTACTTCGCATAGCGGAGGAACTGGGCTAAATAAAACGATGGCAAATAATAATTATCCTTCCTAAAAATGCACTCGGGTATCTTTTTTTGTTGGCAATGGAACTGTTGTATAAAAGCATTATCGCACTTGTGGTCGTGGTGTTGTTGGCCAATATCGCCACGGCTGTAGTTACCTACGGCACTCAGTCTTCGGCTTCGTGCCTGCGGCAAACCACAGCCGTGGCGATATTGGCCAACAACACCACTCCCACTCGTGCGATAATGCTTAAATATCAGAAGACCGATGAAAGACTACCCCAAGAGCCACGACAGTTCCCGATCTATGGGTCGCGGACCGGTGCCGAGCCGCGAGAAGATTACCATTGGACCGCCGGCCTCTCTGCCCTCTCTGCCTTCTTCGAGAGACGCACCATGCGGCCGCGGTCGCACCCTTTCTTCTGTCATATTGCTGCGCAATGTTTCGCACAGAAATAACAGGCATATCAAATGAAACTGCAGAATTTGACCTTTCCAATGGCGCTATCCGCTCATTTCTATGATGAACGGTTCGCGAGATAATTAGTGTTGAAAATTGCAATTGCATACAAATATGAATGTCACATCCAGTTCTGCGTCATACCCATTCTTCTCTGTGAAATATCTCAAATTTTCGCACCTGCCCTATGGCAAACTACATATCAAAATAAACAGAGATCCTACTGATTCCAATAGAATTCGTATAGAATGTCAAATTGAAATCACATCAAAAGTCTGCATTTTGTCATTTGTCATATAGCCATGGCAGATGCTTGATATGCCATTTCAGGACCCAAAATAGCAATAGAAATAACACTTACAGTCACACTTACTCTCTTGTTCTGACTTTTGACCTTGAATCTCTGTTCTTGGCCAGTTGTTTATATTGTTAATTAAATTAATGTAACAAGTAGGCTACAACCTATTTCACAGTTTTCTTCGTCTGGGCCTTTAGCCCAAATAAAAGGTTCAACACTAAAGCACTTTTCCTCTTTTGCACGCACGCTATTTGTTTATCCACCAAATAATGATGTCCACAGACAAGGTAGAGCATGTTGCATGATTTTATGACGGTATGATGTATCATACGACATCAAAGCAAGTCAAATTTGTGGTTTCTGATATCTCATTTCATCAAACCACAGGTACGCTACCCGATCTGGTAAAGTTATAGTGCGGTTATAGCTGATAGAGGGCCGCAAAGGGAATGCAGAAGTGCTGTTCACCCTGTTATGAGTTGATGAACTGCTGAAATAATTTTGGAAACATTATATTAAGGTACAAAAAACTCTTTGATGTTGCTTTAAGGTTCTTGGGCCTTTAGCCCAGTCTATTGTTAGGCCTACAAGTAGGCTATCACACTGGTCTGGTTCATGTTGTTTTAATGGTTTTTCAGTATTCCACTTGTGAATTAGAAAAAAGTAGCCTAGGCCTATAGGTTATTGCTTGAAAGAATGATTAAATTGAAATAGTTTTTGAACCAACACATCCTAAAGACTTGATTTTTTTTCACCGCACAAATGTCAGAAAATCAGAGTTCCTGCACTTATTTTTTCCCACTTCAAGCACTGCTCACACTAACTGGATCTGCTCCCTCCTACTTGAATTCAATGATCAAGGTTTCAAGGTTCTCAACCGCCCACTACGGTCTGCTGTGTCGACCAGCTATACACGCTGGGTCAAATTCAGGATTTTTTAAAGGGATAATGGCCGACGAGGTGACCGGTTAGATGAAAATAATGGCTAGGTGGAGGTCTAGAACTCCGGCGACGTGCGAAGCTCCGCCGTGCCATTATTTCCATCGAACCGGTCGACCTCGAAGGCCGTTATCCCGCTTATCTCCCGTTTGTATTCATCACCTGTATATTTATTCCACCGTTGCCACTTGTGTAGTGTTAATTTCCTATTACAATGTAAACGTTTACATCGCTAAAACTGTCTTGATTGTGGAACTACTTTCCGCCACATATCAACTTTCTACTTGCAGGACAAAACTGCCGTTACTAGTTCTAAATGGATCGTTGCTATGGCCAAAGGCCAGTCGTTAGTTCTAAATGGCTGGTTGCTATGGCCAAAAGCCAGTCGTTAGTTCTATCTCTCTCGTTGTCAAGCGGGCATTCTGATGAACGTTAACTTTGAAATATCGCTACTTTTATAGCCTACATGGCATCCAACTAGCTACAATCCACCTCCGTCATATGCTACAATGCTACTATGTTCTGCACGTCTGTATTTCAGCTTAGATGCAACGTGACACTTCATTTAAAGATTAAGGTACAAACCAGCCAATTAACAGACGCCCCTGAATCTGGCTCTTGTCTATTTGAGGAGCAAAGGCAACTGGAAGAAAGCTTTACAATCCACTTAGGTATGTCTCTGGACACTGTGCATGCTCACTGTGCAAGTTCAACAGAATCAAGCTCAAATCATATTCGTTGTGCTCTGTGCAGTGAAATGTTGAATGTCGTTACTTAAATTGCACCAGAGAAACAGATTTTCCACAACACAGAAGTAAACTAGTTTCACATGCAACTAAAAATGGTTGTGTCTGCTGAACCTCCTGTTTGAATTGATTAATAATTAACCTGAAAAAGGTTTTCCTATAAATCGTACAATGTCAGGTGACCAAGGTCCTGTGTCCATATTCACCTTATTCCACATGCAAATGGGGGGATTTGCAAGTTAGGACTTTTCTGTAATACATTTGGCATTTTAGACAGTAAATTTAAGCATTATAGCACGAGTGGGAGTGGTGTTGTTGGCCTATATTGCCACGGCTGTGGTTCGCCGTAGGCACAAAGCCGAAGACTGAGTGCCATAGGTAACCACAGCCGTGGCGATATAGGCCAACAACACCACGACCACGAGTGCGACAACGCTTTTATACAACAGTTCCATTGCCAACAAAAAAAGATACCAGAGTGCATTTCTAGGAAGGATAATTTATTATTTGCCATTGTTTTTTTTTAGCCCAGTTCCTCCGCTATGCGAAGTAGGCCTAGCTCAGAATGTGTGTGGTTGCTATGCAACTGCTAAAACTGGTTAAATCAAAACAAAGAATCAACCGTCTCTGGATACATTGGCGGAGTGACTATTAGCTGTGAAGAGTCACCAGATTGCTTAATATCACCACTGATAGAACCCGTCTCGTCTAATCAGATATTGCTAAATCGTTCGACTGGACGTAACTGTCGTATAAAATCAGATAATACACTGGGTTTAAATAAAGAAAGCACTTTATAAGAAATCATTATGACAGTTATTGACATACTGTGCTGAGAATGGCCACTCAAAATATATCTCCATGCGATATGGGAGGCCGGCGCCACACAGCATCTACCTACTCCATAGAGGTGAATAGAATTGGGTGGCGAAATGCAATCTTGCCATCTGACCTCCTGATTGTATTTTTGTTTCTTTCCAAGTTATCCTCTCCATCTTCTTCTGTCGTGTTATCCCAGCGAAGCAAACTAGCCGGAACTAGCCGACTGGAACATTGAGCACAGAGGCACAAGACAGAAAAGATTATTCTAAAATGGTCGTGGCAGATTGAGGTGAATAGATGGGATTGCTTTGCTTGTTTCTATGACAACAGTTTTACAACATAGTTACAACAGCTAGAGACAATTAATCTCAAGGGAAATTTAGGTAACTTGCCTATATGCTCTAAATTTGGGTGTCATGAATGGCGATTTTAAATGAAATGTATCATTGTTATTCCTTGAATTAAATAGCATACCAATGTACTTAACATACTGTATGAATCCTATGACCTCACTACAGGAGTGCCTCAGGGATCAGTATTAGGGCCACTGCTTATCTCTATCTACACCACTTCCTTACAACATTAGGAAGATCAGACCTTATCTGACGCAAGATTCCACACAGCTTCTTGTTCAGGCCATGGTTCTCTTCAAGCTGGACTATTATAATTCACTGTTAGCTAAGCTGGCCTACCTGCTTAATGTATTAAGATCGCTACAGAATGCTGCCGCTTCAATCAGCCAAAGAGGACACATATGACTCCTCTCTTAGTTACTCTCCACTGGCTCCCTATAGTGGCCAGAATTAAATTTAAATCTCTCAGTTTACTCTCACACTCAGTGCTTGAAGTGGGCCAGAACGCAGCGGAACGCAGTTCCGGAACTTCTGTATTTTCGTCTTTTGGGTTCCGCCACTTTTTTCTGCGTTGCGGTACTTACTGAAACTGATCCGACGCAGCGACAATGGCCTGAGATAATAGATATTATACAACAGTTAGGTCCGGTCGAACGATTTAGCAATGTCTGATTGGACGAGACGTGTTCTATCAGTGGTGATATTAACCGATATCACCACTGGTGACTCTTCACAGCTAACAATCACTCCGCGACGGTTGATTTTTCGCTTTGATTTAACCAGAGACGGCATTACATGTTCTTTGACTTAGCAGTTGCATAGCAACCACAAGCGTTCTGAGCTAGGCCTACTTCGCATAGCGGAGGAACTGGGCTAAATAAAACGATGGCAAATAATAATTATCCTTCCTAAAAATGCACTCGGGTATCTTTTTTTGTTGGCAATGGAACTGTTGTATAAAAGCATTATCGCACTTGTGGTCGTGGTGTTGTTGGCCAATATCGCCACGGCTGTAGTTACCTACGGCACTCAGTCTTCGGCTTCGTGCCTGCGGCAAACCACAGCCGTGGCGATATTGGCCAACAACACCACTCCCACTCGTGCGATAATGCTTAAATATCAGAAGACCGATGAAAGACTACCCCAAGAGCCACGACAGTTCCCGATCTATGGGTCGCGGACCGGTGCCGAGCCGCGAGAAGATTACCATTGGACCGCCGGCCTCTCTGCCCTCTCTGCCTTCTTCGAGAGACGCACCATGCGGCCGCGGTCGCACCCTTTCTTCTGTCATATTGCTGCGCAATGTTTCGCACAGAAATAACAGGCATATCAAATGAAACTGCAGAATTTGACCTTTCCAATGGCGCTATCCGCTCATTTCTATGATGAACGGTTCGCGAGATAATTAGTGTTGAAAATTGCAATTGCATACAAATATGAATGTCACATCCAGTTCTGCGTCATACCCATTCTTCTCTGTGAAATATCTCAAATTTTCGCACCTGCCCTATGGCAAACTACATATCAAAATAAACAGAGATCCTACTGATTCCAATAGAATTCGTATAGAATGTCAAATTGAAATCACATCAAAAGTCTGCATTTTGTCATTTGTCATATAGCCATGGCAGATGCTTGATATGCCATTTCAGGACCCAAAATAGCAATAGAAATAACACTTACAGTCACACTTACTCTCTTGTTCTGACTTTTGACCTTGAATCTCTGTTCTTGGCCAGTTGTTTATATTGTTAATTAAATTAATGTAACAAGTAGGCTACAACCTATTTCACAGTTTTCTTCGTCTGGGCCTTTAGCCCAAATAAAAGGTTCAACACTAAAGCACTTTTCCTCTTTTGCACGCACGCTATTTGTTTATCCACCAAATAATGATGTCCACAGACAAGGTAGAGCATGTTGCATGATTTTATGACGGTATGATGTATCATACGACATCAAAGCAAGTCAAATTTGTGGTTTCTGATATCTCATTTCATCAAACCACAGGTACGCTACCCGATCTGGTAAAGTTATAGTGCGGTTATAGCTGATAGAGGGCCGCAAAGGGAATGCAGAAGTGCTGTTCACCCTGTTATGAGTTGATGAACTGCTGAAATAATTTTGGAAACATTATATTAAGGTACAAAAAACTCTTTGATGTTGCTTTAAGGTTCTTGGGCCTTTAGCCCAGTCTATTGTTAGGCCTACAAGTAGGCTATCACACTGGTCTGGTTCATGTTGTTTTAATGGTTTTTCAGTATTCCACTTGTGAATTAGAAAAAAGTAGCCTAGGCCTATAGGTTATTGCTTGAAAGAATGATTAAATTGAAATAGTTTTTGAACCAACACATCCTAAAGACTTGATTTTTTTTCACCGCACAAATGTCAGAAAATCAGAGTTCCTGCACTTATTTTTTCCCACTTCAAGCACTGCTCACACTAACTGGATCTGCTCCCTCCTACTTGAATTCAATGATCAAGGTTTCAAGGTTCTCAACCGCCCACTACGGTCTGCTGTGTCGACCAGCTATACACGCTGGGTCAAATTCAGGATTTTTTAAAGGGATAATGGCCGACGAGGTGACCGGTTAGATGAAAATAATGGCGGAGGTCTAGAACTCCGGCGACGTGCGAAGCTCCGCCGTGCCATTATTTCCATCGAACCGGTCGACCTCGAAGGCCGTTATCCCGCTTATCTCCCGTTTGTATTCATCACCTGTATATTTATTCCACCGTTGCCACTTGTGTAGTGTTAATTTCCTAAAACTGTCTTGATTGTGGAACTACTTTCCGCCACATATCAACTTTCTACTTGCAGGACAAAACTGCCGTTACTAGTTCTAAATGGATCGTTGCTATGGCCAAAGGCCAGTCGTTAGTTCTAAATGGCTGGTTGCTATGGCCAAAAGCCAGTCGTTAGTTCTATCTCTCTCGTTGTCAAGCGGGCATTCTGATGAACGTTAACTTTGAAATATCGCTACTTTTATAGCCTACATGGCATCCAACTAGCTACAATCCACCTCCGTCATATGCTACAATGCTACTATGTTCTGCACGTCTGTATTTCAGCTTAGATGCAACGTGACACTTCATTTAAACTTCGCAACGAGTTTGGCGAATTAATATTCAAGTGTGATACATGCAACACATTGGAACTACTTTGAAGGTAGCAGGTTATACGAAGTTAATGGCCACCCCATCAGCCAATCAGAGAAGAGAATTCCATTGTTGAGGGAGATAACTTAAGTTAATGCACACCTTGTTAAAGAGTCCAGAATGAATTTAATCGAGTCAGTACCTTCCGGAAATGTCGCAGCGGCAGCTGCGCAACGCTTCAACAACACTTTACTAACATTTCCGGAAAGGTACTGACTCGATTAAATTCATTCTGGACTCTCTATCCGACCACATAAAGACGTGAGGATACTTCGGTTTGGCTTTAGGGACCCTCTACTCACTACCACGTAAGTGTAGCGTTGTTTGGAACAGTAGAAGAGGTATAAAAATAGCGTTTTGTAGTGGCGAAAGGACCTGCCCCGGTCACTTACAGGCTAACGAGTTTTGGCTAAAAACGGTGAACTCGAACTTTCTCAAAATACATCCGAATGACATGATTTTGGTGTCAACTCAACGTATGTACTCCCAATAGTCCGAAAAATTGATCTAAAGTGCATTTCACTCCGGATTATCCCTTTAAACATAGTCATAAAATCGCTTAGAAATCGTTGTTTTGCTTGACTGACCAGTTGTATCGAAAACAGTAGGCTAATATTTCCTCCCGCCCCCAGTGTCCCTATCGGCTATTGCAGCCTTGCAGTTTGTCCAGGAGGGGATCGCTCCTTTTTTACATCTGGAAGTGTGAGACGTGTAAGGAACAAGAAGAACCACGCTTGCAATTTATATATATATATATATATATATATATATATATATATACAGCCTATGTATAAATATACACACGCTAAAGCTATAGGGGAAGCTCTGCAGAGAAATATGCAAGCATTAAACGAGTGAAAACGAAAAGCGAAACCGAAACCAGAGATGAAATTGCCAATCCTGCATAGTTTCTCTTTAAATATGAATGGGAATGGGTCCTTTCCCTCAAAGACAGAACTATGCATTTTTGATTGTTATACTATGTGATGTGTTATTGTCTTTGTGATCAGGAGCTCAGCTGAAGACCATGCATAACTTACGTCTGGTGCGGGGCGATGTGCTGGAACTCTGTAAGCACCGTCGGCATGGTAGCAGTGGAGTAAAATTGCGCCGACTACAGACTGCCCTCTCTCTGTACTCCTCCTCACTCTGTGGCCTTGTACTGTTGGTAGATAACAGAGTTAACTCCTACAGCGGCATCAAGAGAGGTTTGTGAACCTTAACAATTTAATTGATGTATAAAGTTTTTATTGAGTATAAAGTTTTTTATTCTTGTCCCAATGCTACACAGAATTAGGGTTACAGTTTGTTGATGGTACAGCCACATCTATATAACTAGAAAAGCACTCAGAGAGCGTAGACCTCCGCCTGTATTGTTCTTCCAAGGTTGTCATACATTTGAACCTAAACTATTCAGATCTCTTCAAGAAATATGGAAACCATTTATAACCTTTACCAAACCCAACTAACATAATCTGTAACCACGTATATCCCTTCTGATTAACAACAGCATCACCAACAGTAATTACATATCCACCCTGTCCAAGCACTGCACAAACACTTCTTGTCCCTAGTCTCCTGTCTTTGTCTCTCGTCTGTCAATGTGTCTTGTCTCTTGTCTATCGCTGTGTTTTGTCTATTGTCTGTCTCGTGTCAGCCTGTCCCATATGTCCAACAGTTTGTTGTTGCTGTTGTTGTTTTGTTTTTGTTTTTTTGTTTTGTTTCCTATTTGATGTATGAACCCCCCTTGAAACAAAAAAGCTGTAACTAAAAAAAAAAAAAAAAAAAAAAGATGTCCCCCGAAGAGGTGGTGGTGGGATAAAAAAAAAAAAAAACTATTCAGATCGCCACCACGTGGCCATGCCATGCCATTAAACCGCTAAGCAAAAAACATACGCCTGCAGAATCCCTACGGTGATACGGATCACTCCCAAAATGTAATCGTTTCTTCCTTGGGTCATTTCTGACCTTCCCTGAAATCCATCCATTACTTTTTTAGTTATCTTGCTAAAAAACAGACAGACAGACAGACAGACAGACAGACAGACAGACAGACAGACAGACAGACAGACAGACGCCGGTCCCCGATGAAAACATAACCTCCTTGGCGGAGGTAATTATCTATAAGCTAGCATGTGTCTCAGCTGTATTTCTCTGAGACATTCTGTATAAAGCTTGTCTAAGGTATTTTGTTAGGCCATTAACCTCCTTTACCCACATTTTTTGCATTGGATTTGATTTCAGATTTCGCAACTGTGTCCATGGAGTGCACAGACTTCCATTTTCCACGTCTGGAGGAACAGTTGGAATTGATACAGCAAGTGGTGTTGTATGCACGAGCACAACAAAGTAGTAAGCAAAGACAACAGCCAGGTGAGTAACAACCATACAGTAGCTCCACATTATCTATGGACTATGTCAAATGTGTCACAACTAAATAGGCTGCAAGTGGTCAATCAGTCAGCTAGCTTCTAAGAAGCAGTGGCTCTCAGTTTACCCTCAGAGCAAACCAAACCTCAATAGAGCTTTGTGTACTGTAGCATGAAAACCTAAACCAATTTAATTATGTGTATGTGTTGTATGTGATAAATTGATTATAGTTGGTAAATGTTTGAATCTTCAGACCATACCTGACTTTTTTCCCAGTGGTAGTGCCCCATTAATCAGCGTGCATTACAAGACTCCACAAGACTGTACAGGATTACAAAATTAAGACTGTTTTTAAACCAACATGTCTCTATTTGGTTCATATTTGAAGCCATACTTTGTAAACATTAACGTTAGTATATACAGCAACCTCCATAATGATTGGCACCCTTGTCAAGAGGAGTAAAATGTACTATACGTCCCAATACTGTTTTCCCCCAGTTAAAATGTCCAACTTTACAGATGAAATTGATATACTTACAGCCTGGTACCACAAACTTTTTTGGGCTCAGAAAATATTTTCCCTGTTCATGACAACTGTGAGGTGTTTTGTAGTTCCTCTATTTAAAAGGCAGATTCAATTTAACAGCCCATTCAATATGGGCTGAAAGTTTGAAACTAGAGAAGCATAAACAATCATGTTGGAGTAATTATGTCACTTACCACAGAGTTAGGTGTGTAAACATCATTTGTCAGACATTATATCGCCTAGATTTTTTTGAAGTTAGCAAGAAATAGACATTTTACCATCCATTAGTGAAGCTATCGTAACACACAATCATGTCTGGTGTGATTTATCAGTTGTCTGTCAGCCTGTAAGTCTGCTTACATCAAATAGCATAACAAACATGCCCATGTTTCCTCTGGAGCTTCACACCTTCTCTTCTGTAAACCTATGGATGACGTCAGGGACACTTTGTCCACAGTATTCATGCTTTCCATTTGTACAAAGGGCTCTCCATAAACAAGAAGTTACACAAAATTACACAACAACACGCCCCCCTAAGTTGTCCAGAAGCAGTTTCACACAAATCAAAGGACCTCCACTGTGAGTTCTGATGACTTAAAAGTTACATCATTTCACAAATTGCTGTTTCAGTCAAGAAAATTATTTACAATTGCATGAAATGCGTTTTGCTGGTATGCTCTGTTCTGGGGGGCCCCTGCCCTTTCATGTTCAAATATGGAAAGCCCAAGGTAGGGAGAGCAACAATAAACCCCATGGGGTTCAGAACAGAACAAACATCAATGACAAGACATTGATAAGTCAGAAGTGTAAGGGGGTTAATGGGAGGAGGTGGTTGTCAGAATTGCAAAAAAAGCCACTGGCAGCAGATTGGCAAAGGCAGTTTAAATCAGCGGTCTGAATGATCTCCGCCAATGAAAGCAAGGCCTGGTTGGCTGGCACTCAGCTGCCGATCAGCTGAGCTGTTAGATTGACAGTCAGCTGGGCCATCCAGGGAAGCTAGAGAGACTCTGTGATCTGCCTTAACTAACGCTGTGTTCTATTTGTCACAAGCCGTCACCATGTTCAAATGGAACACACAATATACAGCCAATGGCTAGAACAGTGGGGGGAAACGAGGCAAAGCATTTTTCAATAAAAAAAAACTTGCAGACTTTATGAAAGCTAGGTTACACATTTCTTATCTTTCTAATGCCATTTGTTAATGTGTCAAGCGCTTATTACACATGACAAGACTAAATCTACAATCTGGAGCTGCATTAAGGGACGTTGCACTGGAGGGACTTTTTGCAGTTCCATTTTTTTTTTGTAGATAACTTTTTGTGTGTATACGGACTATTATTTAATATGACTGCGGCTCAGTCCTGCACATTCTCTCCACAAAAATAAATCACTCTTGATAATTTGTCTCCATCTCCTAGATCCATCTCCATTTTCATACCTAAAAGTTCTAACCAAGGTCCGAACCAACATTAATTTTTAGTTACATTGAACACATTTCTGATCCGGTTAGCTAATGGTTTCACATTGCAGTTTTTCTAGCACACTGAAGAAGTTTTGTTTGACATCCCTGCGTTCGTTACCACCTACGTGTGTTGCGTCTCCCTTTTTGATTTGTTTACAGGTGTGTGTCTGACATTGACATGCTATCAATTTGGCGGGTTTTCCCACCTAAAAGCACTGTTTTTCACATACGTAGGTGGGTGATTCTATAATTTAGGGTACACTGCATGTCCACTGATGTTAAATATACTTATACAATCAAATTTCTTCAAACAAATAACATTTTGTTTGTATACTTGCTTCATGAAATAACATCACATAGACAATATGTGAGATATATTCTTCATTTTGCTTAAAATGTGTCATTATAGCCCTAAATGTACAGTTTTGTCCATGTCCGATTTCAATGTGAGAACGTTGAGGGTCCAAAAACATCCATTAAAACCATTGAAATAAATACATTATTTGTGCAATCTTTTTCAAAAGTCTTAATATTAAAGGAAAATAATAGTTTAAAATGTAAATTATGTATTTAAATACTTAAAATAATATAATTTATTTATGTCCACAAAATGTTGGTCAACTATGTTACAAACAAAACCTCCCCCGGTAACTCAAAAATGGTTTGTCCCAAGACCATGTGACCAGCACCATGTGATGTCATTTTCCTCTGCGGTGGTCATTTCAAACACACCATGGCGTGTCTCCTCTCAGTTTTTTGAATATTTGATGTAGAAAAGCATATTGTCAACGCCCGTATTATTAACCATCAACTATGTTATGTACATTATCATGACTTAAAAAGTTTTATTCATTATAATTCCATTTTGTGTTGAATTCTTCCATTAACCTGCTCTAAAAAATGACATGTGGTTAGCTAGGCTAGGTCCACCATTTCTGTTATGGGGAAGAAATATGGAAATTGTCAACTAAGTTACGGTCAACTAAGTTACGGTCAGCTCTATTTTTCAACTAAGTTACACCGGAGCTCAACTATCTGTCAACTAAGTTACATCAGTGATCTATGGAATATTGTGATAATTAATTGTTTCTATGTCATTTATATCGACTGGACCTTTAAATATACACACATTTTATATAGATATATTATTTTACTTAACTCATTTCAGATTTTTGAATACAAAAAGGATGATTTTATGTCACAAGTCTTTGTGAAATTAAAGTTTTGTTAGTGTGCATTTCAATGTATTCTCTGTGGAATTATGTATATTGTTTAATAATTTAGCATTTAAAATAAGAGGTTTTCACCAAAAGGAACTTTGGTAATTAAATTCTGTCTCATGAATAAAATGTTGTCCATGGTTAAGAATACTGTATGTCCAGTCAACTAAGTTATAATGTCAACCGTGTGATTTTCATTGTCACCTAGGTTACACTTTGATTTTTAAAGTTAAAACAGCCAATATTGATGTTTCTTACATTTTTAAGCATTCTACTTATTTGAATAGGTTGGACTTTACTATAACATATTTTTGAATGATGAAAGATAGCTTAAATGGAGATTTATAATGAAAAATATCCTCGTCCATAAGGACGGTTATACATGCATTGCATATTCATCTTTAAAAAAAGGTTGGTTCTAAAAATAATTTAAAATAACTATTGTATGTGTAGCAGAAATAGACTCAAGAGCCTTCTAAATTGCATTTCATTTCAAGTGCAAGACTGAATTTAATGTTTTTTGTAACACCCTGTTTGTCCGTAACATAGTTGACCAACTCTCAAGTAAAAACCTGTTTTTTATTTAAAAAACTCAAAAACAGTTAATGTTTAAGCTCTGCAGATAACAGATATGTAACACTGAATTAATATACTATATTGAGACATTTAATGTTCCACTGAGAAAGGACAGCGCTATTTTGCTTTTTTGCTGACATGGAATGTACCCTGAATTAGAGAATGACCCAGGTACAGTGTGTAACGTTTTCAGTTGGTTGTTTACAAAATAATTATTTCACATTCATAAATGTGGCCTCATTCATGTTTAATTAACACCACCAATTGGAAGCATACTGTACCTATTGGCTTATAAACATAGCTTGGGTTGACTCTCGGAAATAAAAAATGAAAATAATGGTGACCAGCTAGAAAATACAGCTCTGTCTTTGCCGTCTGCATGCAGAGAAAAACACAACATGTTCAAATGTTGAATGAGAAATATGTTATTTTATGAAAATATACAGTATAATATATTAAAACATAATTTTGAATTTGATGCCAACAATTGGGGTTACTAACAACTAGTGAACTATTGTGCAACTATTCTCAATATCATCATCGAACAACATATTTTTTAGGTCAGGTCTTTAATATTGGATAGTGTGTTTGACACATCTCTGTGTGCACAACAGAACTGCCAAGAACAAGTGGAGCTGAGGATAAGAACAAGAATGTTGACAGAAATCCTGCAAATATCTTACCAGGTATGTCTGTCGGTCTGGTTATCTGTTTTGTTGTGCCGTGTTTGTTAAGCAGCAGCCTCTATATTCTTTGACACATGCCTGTTTTGCAACTTTGGATTTTTTGAGAGCATAATTAGCATGCCAGTTCACAAAAGATATAATCATTTCATTGAGTTCACAGTTAAATTCTCTGACCATGACCGAATCCAGTATTACATTGTTGAATAAATTAGGAAGGGAAAATGATTTGATTCTCTCTGCAATCTGGTATTATATTAAAATTCCACTGATGATATTGCACTTTACTTTTTTATATAATGTCAAGGTACTTGGTGTTGTGTTGTATTGTTTTTGTGTGGGGTTATGGGAGGGTTTAGTGGTCCTGTTGTTGTTTGTTGTCTGTCCATCATATGGTGCAAGATGAATTTCCGAGAGGATCAATATCTATCTTAGGCTTGGTAAACCTGCGTACTACTCTTTCCAGCCTAGTTTTGTCCTGAGCGGTTGTGTGACTGAAGCATGGAAAAAGTGAGCACGCTTTCAATAGTTGACCTATAGAAGTGGGTCATGGCAACTCGGCTGACTCTAAACTTTTTGAGCTGCCGCAGAAAGTCGCTGGTGGGCTTTGCTGATCTTAATATTAGTGTTGAGCTCCCATGACATCTATCTATCTATCTAGAGCTGTGCTCATACGTTTATTAACCCATGCTAAAGTTGACTAAAAAAAGAAAAAGACATTTTAAAAATAATCTATTTTAATTTTCAAGGCCAAGGGAACTTTATCAGGATGCATAGTATCCTGGCCTGGATCCATGAAATAACTGGCCTTTGAAAATAAAAATCTGCCTGCCTCTATGGGAATTTATCATAGGAGTGCTTATACTTGCCCCCCTGTATTTTAAAGGTGCACTATGAGATCTTGGATGGTTTTTAGAGCAATATTGTCTCAAATCATAGCCATCTCCCTTTGATCAGCTTGCTGCCTGCTCCCTGAATACATTGTGAAAACATCCAGGTCTCTGGAGACAACACAGGGGCTGTAAAACGTCAAACAATCACTAGGGCACAAGCTGTGTACCAAAACATAACAAACCATATTTCAGCCAAACACCAACAATATGTTTAGGGGAGGGGTTGGGGGTTAGTGAGCATGCGCATACGGGTTGGGAAGTATGCATTGGAAAGTAGTGTTTTGTTTGTTTACGTGGAATATCAACAGAAGTAACATCATTCAGGATCTCATAGTGCACCTTTAAGGGAGAACATATATTTATTTACGGTCCATTATTCATTCACAAAGATTATTTTTTTATTTAAGGCATTAAGATCAAGATTCAAGATTCAAGATTAAATTTATTGTCATTCTCTCATGCACACCTGTACACACAGAAAATGAGATACCGTCCCCCTTAGCATTTGGTCAGTACACACATAAAAGAACCTCAGAGTCTATACACATAAAATAGGGTTAAAAATGAATTAAAAAATATCTTAAAAGAACATTTAAGACACTACAACATCAGACACACTACAACATCACAGAGAGGAGGCTGCTGTTGCTGGCTAAAGTGCAGGTACAGTTCTATGCCATAAAGTGCAGTGTGCAAGGACAGTCCATAGTTCTTAGGGTGGCAATGGAAGAGGGCATAAGCTGTTCGCTATCTTCAGTGCTTGTGGGAAGAAGCTGTTGAGCATTCTGCTTGTTCTGGAGGGGAGGCCCCTGTATCTTTTCCCAGATGGCAGGAGGGTGAAAAGATGGTGAGAGGGGTGGTATGGGTCCTTAATGATGCTGGTGGCCCTACGGGCACATCGCTGCTCGTAGATCTCTCCTAGGGAGGGGAGTGGGGCGCCGATGATTTTGCTGGCCGTCTTTGACAATTTAAGATCAATTTCCAAAAGATTTTATTCCTCTTTTTAACTTTAGTATGGGTTCATAAACTTATGAGCACAACTGTACTGTGTATATAAAAGAAGACATAAATGTATATTTGGCCCTCCAACGTCTGTCTCACACCTAAGCAATGTACTGAAAAATACCTTTAAAGGTAGGGTATGGAATTAGCTTTTTTGGCCATTTTTGCAAAATCACTTGAAATCCTATTCCTAACCCACTTAAAGCCACTGAGTTGGAAGCACTGAAATGGAAATTAAACACGTCATCATCTGCGGAACGGGCAGGGCTCGAAAAACTCCAGCCAATAGTATTCTTTACCCTATACCATCATTGCACAGCTCGCTCGTCAATCTAACGGTCTTACTCCTCTTCCTCCTCCCCCCCCCCCCCCCCGCGCGCGCGCGCGACCCTTTCGTGCACACATAGCACGAAAGCTGGTGACCGCGAGTCAGTGCTGAAACGAAACCAACTAGGGCTGCTGCCTATGCCTGCTGCACGTCCCATATGTTCCCCTCTTATTGTATGTGTCACTTCATTTCTATACAAACTAAGGCAGCGGATACCTACGGAAACTCAATCACCCACGCAATAAATAAGCTATGTAGCAAAAATTACATTTTACCGTGACTCGAAGAGTGTTGTAAACATGAAACCGAAACTTAACCGCTTGGAGCTACAGTGGAATAGGCGAACCAACGGGCCAGCACTAAACTCGGATATTTCAGGACATAAACGCCCTGGTAAGAACCAAACCAGATTCTGTTCAAATATACACACCTATGGCTACTGAAAAATGTAAGTTATATCAAATGTTATTTTGGTGTATTAAAATGCTAGCTTGACTCTCGCCAGACCCTTGTAGTTCCGCCATGCTCCACCAAAGGCGTTTCGCTGAGCTCCACACAAGGGTCTGGACGCGAGGGCAATCCAAACCCCTGTGCCAGTGATCAAAAAATGAGCAACCAATCAGGAGCACCGAAGCGAGTGTTTGATTCAAATAACAATGGCGGCACGCAGCGAGGAGTCTTGTGCTGACATTGATTCTGCTATTTCAACCGTTTTGTCGAATCTATCGAGTATTCATTCTTTAAAAGATTAACAGAGAATAGTTTTGAAGACATTTATTGGTGGCAAGGATGTTTTTACTCTTCTTCCGACCGGGTTTGGCAAGAGCTTGAAGAAGCCTAGCACGTCATTCAAGATAACAGGCAAGTGGTTTATCAAATCACATGCGAGGATGTTTTACAAGGACCTGCCTTCAGAAATACATCTCCTATCGAGAAGTCCCAGATCCTTGTGTGAAGCAGACAGCGAACTACAGGATCTGGCGAAAGTCAGGTTATTAAAATGCATCATTGTTTTAGAATTTCCGAACGAAAGGGCTGGTAGCCTAATTGGTGCTTTTACCATAATGTAGGCTATAAAATCAACCTTGTCTGATTTGTGGAACTATTACCTACAATCCTTTGGAGGTGAATAGAGAATGTAATTGGAGAAGTTGATGAGCGATTGATTGTATGGAGACTAGCTCATAGTGCTGTGGACGCCAGACTGGCATTTCATTTAGCCTGCTCACTCTCGCGCATCTGAATTCTCGCTCGTGCATGAATGTGCGTCCATGGAGGGAGGGACTTCAGCTGTATATATTCAAAATCTGCCTGCCGTTTTGCGAATTCCGTACCCAACCTTTAATTAATTATCTCCATTTCCTGTGAACATTTATTTGAGTGTTAGTGTGTTGCTTAGTGTGTCTTCCATATTAGAGTTGTATGTAGTAGTATATTTCATTGAAGGTATTAATATATTCCTTTACTTCCCTATCCACTTTTATTTTATGTTGTGGTTTTCTTTCAGTTGTGTCATTAACATCTACTCCTTATTAATTTTATTCATATTTGCTTGTATTGCAAAATTATACATAGATTTCTCGAAAACATGCACGCGCACGCAAGGGGCAGAAGGCACCGTGAACAGCATTAAGCAGCTGCTCTCCGTGAAAAGATTAAAATGAATTTTAGTGCCGAAAACAGCACTATTCGAAATGACGATGGTTAGAGAATGTTCAGGAATGTAAAGTAATGCATTTATTTCCCAGAAACCACCAAAACCGCCAAAAAGACGATGTTCTAAAACGGATAGTTCCGGTCCTTGATTGTGATTGGCTGAATCGCGTTCGATGCCGTTGTAAATATCACGATAAACTCACACCTTGACCGCATTTCGTTCTATAGTAATGCGCTACCACAAAACTAGCACAAAACTTAGAGTGGCTGCGTCTTCTTGTTGCATGGCAACCATTCATATGGGGGGAATATATTTCTTGGCGGAAGAAAGATTATCTATCAATACATCATTACATTGTCGTTGCTGTGCCTTCGTTTAATGAAATCTTGCTAGATCGACGTAGTAACCATTTTAGAAAAGCAATAAGCCACTCGAGTCCGTGGGTTATACTGTATAATCGAACAGCTAAGGGGGTTTTAGGCACTCCGCTTCGCGTCATGCCTAACAACGCCCCTTAGCTGTTCGATTATACAGTATAACCCACGGCCTCTCGGGGCTTATTGCTTAATTATATAAATAATGAAAACGAACAACAAACTCTGAAATAAACTCAGAAATGAGATGTTATCATCATTTAGACAACAGTGGCATACAAATAATGCCGATTGTAGCTTACAGCAGCTGGTTATTAGGTTAACTTTATAACGTTATGACTGGCCATCCGGCGTCTTCTGCCCCTCGATTGTGCACGCATCTAGTTTTGTAAACGGGAAATCTGTGTATTAGTCTGAACTCTAAAGCACATTGGGTCAGCCTCTGTTGCTTTAACTGTGCTGTAGAAATAAATGAGAGCTGACTTGACCTTTTCCCACAGGTGAATTCTACATCACTCGACATTCCAACCTGTCTGAGGTGCATGGTGTGTTCCACTTGTGTGTGGATGACAACGTGCGCTCTGGGAACATCACAGCCCGTGATCCCGCCATTATGGGACTGCGGAATATTCTCAAGGTCTGCTGTACCCATGACATCACCACCATCACAATTCCCCTTCTACTGGTCCATGATATGTCAGAGGTGAGACTTTGCTTTGTATGGTCACATGAGGTCACTAGTTTTTTTGATTGTCCATGGAAAAGCAAGGTTATGAACAGGTTATAAAGTTTCATAGGCATATAGCCTGGTACATTAACAAAAGGAAATTCATAATCGTGTGGTCTAGTATTTTGCCATTGTGCAAAGCTTAGAGCCATTTCCTTAGTATAGAGCCATCTTCCTTTGGAGTTTTCACCCCAACTCTATATTAGTGCTGTCAATCGATTAAAAAAAATTAATCGCGATTGGACTTTTATTTTGACAAGTTTTCGTCGTTTTGTCTTCCACATTCATGAAAGTGTTGGTATGAATGTTGAGTCACGTTTCATGAATCAGTCATGAATGCTTCATGTGCAGTTCATGACAGCTGTTATGAATGTGTTCTGAATGAACCTGTCAAGTAAAGTGTTACCCAAACTTCTCTCCTCCTAGAAGTTCAGATACTGCAATAACATAAAAAAGCTCTTCATTGTTGTAGCCTAATTCAAGCCTAATTCAAACATAGTTCTTCTCTCACACACACATACTGAATGTGCACGAATGCACACACACTCACTCACACACACACACACACACACACACACACACACACACACACACACACACACACACACACACACCAAATGTGCATGTACGCGCGCCCACACACACACACACGCGTAGGCACGCAGGCACAAGACAGATAACGTTAGCCTAACGTTACAGTAGCAGGAAGGGGAGAGAAGAGCCAGAGGGATGTCGCACACAAACACACACTTCACATTGACAGTAGCCTACATGCAGATAACTTTGCTCTTATCAACTGACCCTGGCAATGTTTTCAAACTAAACTTTCCATTCATTAGTTTGTTAGCAGCGTCCATTTTAATGTCTTCCGCTGGACATCTAAACAATCATAGACATCTGTCTATGTTCAATGGCATTGTGGGGCGCGCTTACTGTTTTGCCTCTGGTTTACAGCCAGGTCCTGTAGTTTTTCTAACGTGGCCACAGCAGTTTATGGAAAAACTGCGTTAATCTTGCGATAACAAAAATAACGCTGTTAAAATGTTTTGAGTTAACGCGTTAATAACGCAATATTTTTGACAGCACTGCTCTATATCCTTCCTTTCACACGTCACATAGGGCCAACATATTGTTTGTATCAGTGTACGGGAATCGTCCCGTATTTGACACATAAAAGTCTTGTTCCGTATTGAACTGATACGGAACGCTCTTTGCTATTAGAGTGAAATTAGGTCCGGTGCTTCACCTGATAATTTTCTGCAGAATTGATCACGCAATCGTGGACCGACAGAAAAAGAAAGCAAACATTTCTGCAATCAGGAGGAAATGCTAGCTAATTCGATGTGATTAAACATAGAGCCATACAATTAAGTGGTGGTATGATGAGCTTTCATTGAATGCATGCGTGTGCGCGTTTGTGTGACAGAAATTGAAACTACTCGATAACGTTAGTGTCAACCCAGTAAGCACAAGAACGTCTGCAAGGCGTCTTGCAGATGTGTTCGAAAGGTCTGCTGGACGGCTGTAAGATGTATTCTAGAGCAGGGGTCTTCAACCGGGGGTCCGCGGAGGTACTGCAGGGGATCCGCGAAAATATTTTGTCTGAAGCATTTTTTTTTCTCCTCCAAAAAATAAAATTGGTTTTATATAAAAAGAAATTCGCTTGAAATAACACATTCATGTGATCCTCCCTGTGTAACTTTTTGACAACCTATGCCAAAACACATTAGCAATCAAATAAGAATGATGGATCGGTTGTTTAACTCCCCGGGGAAGAGCCATGTAGGTTCGGATAGAGGATGCCAACACGGCTTCCATGAATAGCCAGTAAACGCAGAAACACAAGAAAAGACTCGTACATACTTGATCCAACTCAAATATGCCTAGCCTACTAAATTGAGTTGGATCATCGCGCTTAAAGAACACTTTTTCTCCCGTGCGTTTTAGTTTAAAAATACCTTCGTTTTCAGCAGCATCGGACCATAAGCAAACTCGTTCTTTTCATTCCGTGATATAAATTACGTTCCGACTGTTTGATTCGTTTGCTCAATGTCGGGACTGATTTGATTATTTGTTCTGATTATTTGTTCTGTGTGATGTTTTGCTTTTTTTTTTTTTTTGTCTTTGCGCGTCAAGGTGTCATGCGCGAATTGATTCATCCGACGTTCTCCGCGATTTCATAGGCTACCATCACAATAAAATGATAACGATAATCTCATGTGTTTTTGTTTCCTTCTGTAAGACAGTAGTATTTACACAAGAGTAACAGGCTTTCTGTCTATCAGTTTGAGCTAATGAAGCTTTGCCTGTATTTAGCTGAACATATCCACCTTAGTAAACCCTTGTGACATTCATTCTATTATAGGGCGAATTTATGCAACACTATGTTAAGAAATATCAGAAACGAGTTGTATAAAGCAGTAGGCTAGGCCTAGTTACCCCCTTGTTAATAATAACTTCTGTTTAGAATGTGCACGTGCGTGCATGTATAGTAGGCTAGGCACTCATGACTGACTGTCCAAATGATAGACAGGATTTGAGGTGTGGGGGTCCGTGCTTAGTCCCTCTCACAGCCAAGGGGTCCTTGAGCTGAAAAAGGTTGAAGACCCCTTTTCTAGAGAGCGTTTGCTCATCTGGCAGACGTATCTGATACGTCTTGCTAAGATCTTCAAACAGCGTTTAGCAGCCGTATCCCAGATGCTCATCAATACGTCATAATAGGACATCCATCTCCCTAACGTCTTACAAAGATCTTATCCACCTTATTCCTTAACCCGGAAATATGTATCGTTGCGATGGTTACGATACTGTTTTCAACTTCCGTTCATTCGGTTAACATGTGCGTTCTCCATAGCTAACTAGATTATGCCTCAACTTAGATTTCTTTCGAAATGTTGACAATTCTGCCCTCAGCATGTATACACGACATCATATATAACCGATATAAAATAGAAAAGTTTACTTTTATATGCGTTATGATATGTTAAGCACCGTAAACAGTCACGTTAAAACAGATACAATGCAGCTTCGCCGGAAATAGAAAACCGTTTCGGTGTCATGGCGACCCCCATTGTTGACTGCGGAATATCGTGGATAAAGGTATTAAATATGATAAAGATCTAGAACTACGACACGCATTCTCAGTGAGATGCCGCCGCTGTTTGTAAGATCAAAATAAGACGTTCGAAATGGAACGCGATGTAATTAAGCTGTTCAGATCTTTTCCAGGCGTCTTGGAGACGTATTTGTCTCTATTTGTGCTGACTGGGAAAGCTTTGCTTCAACCTGTCGGAAGGCTATTTAATTATTTAACAACATTTAATAGAGCAACGTGGCAACTTCCATACAAACAGGGCAAACATTGTTTAGCATTGAGTATTGTTTACCGGTAGTCAAATTTGAATATAACATGGTCAGAAGATTGTAGCCTTAGTCTTTCATTTAAAGATCTCCAGAATATGCCTATCTGCACGGCCGTTTACCATAGACAAAAGTTGGTACTAGGCCTATTGTGTTTTCTTACATTCAGGCATTCAAATGAAATTTCATTATAAACCATATCATTTTATTTCTCCATTTGCCTACCAGTGAGTGTAGCCGTTTTCAGACAGCGGTGTATTTTCGCAATGTTCACAGACTTCTACTTTCAGCAAATAGCATACCCTATGCGTCATGTCTGAATGTCCGGTATCGTCAGAAATGCGGCAGGTAATTATCGCAGAATGTGCAGAAACCTGTATGAAAACGGCTTATGATGCTTGCATGAGGGAAACATCCCAAAACAATAGCACCCATATTTGCTGTTTGTTTTCAGAAGTATCTCTCATGCAAACATGCAAAAGAAGCAGACCCCTGATGTGCAGGGGACTTTTTGTAAACAATTTTGGCACAAACATTGACTGCTTTGAAGTGAAAGTGCATGTCTAACAATATAGCATAATTGTGATATGATAATCATAATGATGATTTGATGGGGGGTGGGGTGAGGTATGTGTGGGCCCTATGACCCCAAAGTCTGCCATGATTGGGCCTCAACTTAAAGAAGTTTGAGGCTGCGTTAGTGTTTCTCAAAGCCTACAGCGGCTAGCGGGTCTATGTATTTGTGTCGAGATAACCCTGAAATGTAAAACCATCGAAATTTATTCAGTGGCCTTTGTGCCCTATCATGTGGCCTTGGTGCCCCTAAAAAGAAAAAGAAGGTGAAGGCCAAATGGCCTTGCCCCTAAAATGACGAAATTCCCACCCTGATGCGCGCACACACAAACACACACACACACACACACACACACACACACACACACACACACACACACACACAAGCTGTTTTGAAATCTAATAAACAGCTTCTGTTATGTTCGGGAAAATCTAAATTCTGCTTTAAATCTCAGATTTCCATCCTAACACCGACTTCACACTTGCACTTGAAATCAGCTCTGTAATACGCAATGCTCCCCCATTTGATGTCATACTAGACCATTGAAAGTGTCGGCATTTCAAGTTTGGGAGTAAAATGTACAATAGTGTTATTTTATTTTTTAACTAATTGTTTATTTTTCACAATATGGGCTTGTGCACCACTATGGATCATGCACGTTCCTTTTCGATGACTTCCGTTATACACTTTATCGTTTAAAAGCATGTTAATATGATATTATAATAGATAAATTATCAGTACCATAGCAACGCTAACTTCCGTCTGATAGGAACCGTCTGTTGCCTGTCAAACAAGTTAAAAAATTGTAACGCTTTTCACACCGCACTCGTTCGGACCCATTATGGTTATGGTTATGGTGGTGGTGCTTAGCAGACGCTTTTGTCCAAAGCAACGTAAACAAAACAACAAAGTAATTAAATTTAGCAGTTGATCATACTATAGCGTTGACTAAAGAGAATAGCTACTTAACAATAAATAGTGTCAATATAAGCAATCCAATGAAAATAAAACAATGACTAAATAGGAGAATAGTAGTTCAACAATAAAGCCATTCAATCAATTACAATAACAATAACAATGGAATAAAAAACAAAAATAAAACAATGTCAATTTATTTTTGGCGTAATCTGGTGTAATAATCAAGGGAAGTTGCAAACGTACTATGGGTGCAGTGATATCTGAAAATAGTCCCCATAGGCAACGAGCAGGAAGTAGTGCGTGATATCACTGCGCTCATGGTACGTTTGCAACTTGCCTTGATTAATACGCCAGATGAGAGTGTAGTTCCATGTCAAATCAGTAGGGGTGGCACGTTTTTTGAAAAATGCTCCGAACCGTGCGGATGGCATGTCACGGTTCGGGGTAGTGCTGTGCGATACTACGGTATATATCGTTGTACGACAGAAAAATGTCTATCGTACGATACAGTCCTCTACCGTGTATATCGTAATTTTAACTTGTGTGGCTGTGACTGCTCAGACAATTTAACTGCAGGTGCGTTGCCGCTTCTGGCAGCAGGCAAAGTAAACTTAATTTACTTAATGTTCCTCCCCTCTCCCTGACCCTTTTTCTATTGATATATAAGCAGACGACTCCCCTCTTTGTTTTTGTTTTGTTTGTTTGTTTTAGTTTTTTATTTCTTTTGTTTTATTTTCCTTCCTCACCTGGGTGGGTGGGATTTGGGTGGGTGGGATGTGCTCAGGGGTTTAAGTGTGCTGAATTACATTATGTATTCAATGTATTGTTACTATAACTGATACACTTGTTCTTGTGTTATAATGTAAAAACTGGAGAACACCAATGTGACCTTGTTGATTGTAATCTGTGAAACAAGTCTCCAATAAAAAAAACCTACTTGGGGAAAAAAAAGAAGTCTAGGAAGAACAGTACAGTGCATTTTCATGCACTGTAATAATAAGAAGACGACTTGGAATAACAGTGTAGTGCATTTTCATGCACTATAATAATAAGAAGTTGAAGCCTAGGAAGAACAGTACAGTGCATTTTCATGCACTGTAATAACAGTACAGTGCATTTTCATGCACTGTAATAATAATAAGATATCGGATAACAGCACTCTAAATAACTTTGATCGTGATCTGTCACTGTCTCAGCAATGCCCTTTAGTTTAGTGCAAAGCCCCTTTTCCACTCCCAAACTAGTCAGACTCTACTCGGTTCGATATAGCTCTGTGTCACTTGACTGCAGATTCGTAAAGAAACGCAAGCACCCACATCATAATGGTGTATCTAAATTAGGTATGCACCAAACATGACATTTTACCGTGACTCGAGGAGCTGCAAACAGCTTGTAAGTTTATGTGTACAAAACCGCTTGCCAGCGAACATCACTTCCCATTACGGTGCAAACATTAGCTAGCCAGGTCGGTTAACAGGCTAAAATGAAATGGTTTGTTGTGTCCGAAAGTGTGTTTTATTTGTATCACACACAAGCAATGACAGAGAAGTTTCTGTTTTATGTTATTTCAGGTTAGTTTGCAACAATACACGTTTAACCACAGTCCTATACCTAGCTAGCAAACCTAGCCCTTGCCATTAACTTTCTATGTAGGCCTAGTGTGCTAGCTTGCTACTGTGCTAGCTAGCTCGGGTAACATGCAAAGTGAAATAATGTATTACATGTCCAAAAGTGAGTTTTATTGGCATCACACACAAGCGAAAAGTCAAAAGTCTCCTAGTCAAACGAAAAATGTCTGTTTTGACAAGGAGACTGGAAGTAGGGCCATTGTCTTGGTAGATTCGCGACGTGATGAGCTGTTCTAAAACCTTGCAACCACTACCTAATGATTGCTTTTCAACGGTGTGCAAATGCTGGTAACGATGTGCAACGTTTAATCATAGACAGTAAAAGAAATTTGCATTTAATTCACACCTCCGCAACAGTTTCGTCTCGTCGCAGATCTTTGGTGTGAATTAGGCATTATGTTTTTGTTGTGCGATGGCTTCCGTAGTTTCTACATGCTGCAATATAATCCATAACCGCTGGATGGGAGAATTTCTCAATGAAATGTTCTCAATCCTACACAATATCCCTTTAAAGTCTTTATTTATGGTTGAAAGAAGTGACTTAGAGGAGTATCTGCAACATTTCGACATGTGGATGTTGCGTTACCCTCAGACATTCCTTCAATTGGAGAGATACATTCACCATTGGACAAGGCCCCGTCGAAGTGGAAAGAGGTGCAGGAGGTTGTGCATTGTGCCTCCTCTGGCCTGAATGGAACATCTTATTGGGTCTATAAAGGACCTGATGTTCTGAAATTTCTATGGAAGCTCATCGTGATTATGGAAGAAAGAGACCATTCCAAAGATGTGTTGCTGGGCAGGCAGTATTGTTAACCGAAGGAGAGGAATACAACAACCACAAGCCAGTTTCAACACAGCATCTTTCCTTAATGTTGAAAGAAAGATTTTCCTTTAGCCTGGTGGCACTTGCTAAAAAGGCATTCCTTCAGACAGAAGTTGAGAATGACACTGACAGTAGACATTTTTTCTCTACCTTCAAGTCTCTCCTCAATCCTCCACTGCTGCTATCATCTAGTTTGCAGTCTGCAGAGTGCAGACGACTGCAACATTCACTGAAAAATGCCCCGTCCGATACACCTTTAAAAGGGGATTGTCTTGTACATGGTAGCATCATTGGACTTTTCTCTCTATGAAGGACCGAGGTGGCCACCCCACATTGAGGGAGGTGCGCCTCTGGATTAGGTGGTGTTGAGGGAAGAAGGTGGCAGGAGACAACATTCAAAAATATTAATTTATTGTCTGAAATACAGGCAGATCTGGGAAGCACAATTCACCTTTGGCTAAGCCCCGCCCCCCTTAGTTATTGTTGCGAAGTCCGTCAGTCTCTAACCGGAGTTCAGACCGGAGTTCAATGGAGGCCGTATGCCCGTCTGTAAAAGTTACAACCCATGAGGCTTTTTTACAGAGTCACGGAACTGTATTTCATTTAGAATCTGTTGAACAACACCAGTACGACATGGAGACACATGAATACAAATTAATATCTAGGTTTGTTGCGTGACAAACTTAAGACGGGGCGAATGGGACTCACTGATTTATTAGCTAGCTGTGCTAGATAGACTTGCCTGCATAATACAAAGACACCGGGTTAGGTCATGTAAGGAACTGGTACTGCAAATAAACGGAAACATAGTCTACATTGCAAAACGTTAGCGGCGGTTAGCTAACTATGTTAACGTTAGTCATCTACGAGTCTCCTCTAAAATGACAATCATATTATACACACGATGCTGACAGTGCTGAGAACATCCTTGTTTATCTTACTTATATCCTTGTTTATCTTACTTACATTAAGTTGACTGTGTGTCTTAATCCACAGATGTGGTGGAGCTGTTTCATTACGGTTTGCTACAGAGTAGGCTAACCCTTTGCTTAAAATAGGGGATAGCTGAGAGGAGAGACTTTAATCTAATTTAATATAATTACAAAAAATATATAATCAAGATTGAAAGCCATCATTCTGTGTATCGGTGTTGCGCTAATCCAACACATTTCGTTTGGTTGTCCTTTTTCAATTTACATCACTATTATCTTATAAAGCGGGGGGAAAATCACGGCTCCCAATGCATTTCTATGAAGCCATAACGTGAAACTGTCGGACTCTACTCTGCACACCATTTGATATATTACCATGTCTGATACCCAATGAATTGTCAGCATACCATGCCAGAAATTTAACCAGCAGTGGAAGTCCAGCAGCAGCAAAATTCTGTGACCTTTTTAACCGCTTTTACCATCTAATGCAGGGGTCTCCAACGTGGTGCCCGCGGGCACCAGGTAGCCCGCGAGACGCATATGAGGCGCCCGCAGCGCACCTTCTAAAAATAGCCCACAAGTCGTCTGCAGATCACGCTCTAAAAACATCCTCCGTTATGACGTTTTTAATCATTTAACTATAGACAAGAACCATTTTAAGAATGTATGTAGACAACAATCTGTAGCCTTAACTACATTAACATTAACTTGATATTGGTGGTGATACCTTAAGTTGTAGGCCTAGCTGGTTAACTTTTAGCCTAATTGGCTCAGAATACCGTTCCCATTCAATCAACAACGGAAGTGGAGCGCATACATGCTGCTCGCACACAT
Source organism: Sardina pilchardus (assembly GCF_963854185.1). Classification (NCBI taxonomy): domain Eukaryota; kingdom Metazoa; phylum Chordata; class Actinopteri; order Clupeiformes; family Clupeidae; genus Sardina; species Sardina pilchardus. The sequence goes on along the minus strand of NC_085003.1, from coordinate 3,951,953 downwards.
GCAGAAAAATCAAGCTCGCTCGTCTGGTGTAGCAAATGGAAGCATGTCTTCGCGAAAGTTCTGTGCCCATTCCGTGTTTGTCCCATTCGTTCGTGCATGATTGTTGAAGGACTGAAAAACGTTTGCTTTACTGTAGCGCACGGGCCTTTTCTCCTCCGTGTAGCGCTGGAAATCGTGTGGCATGATCCAATTAACCTACCGGGCGCAACATGTTGTCAGATCATGGAGACGTGCAATAACTATAAAAAGCGTCTTTATAAGTTAGGGAAGGTGGTGTTGGTGATTGCTATTGAAATGTAAAAAAAAAAAAAAAAAAAACAGTTGTCCACTGAAATCAGAACTTAAACAGCCTCAAAATTCTTAATGGTGAGTAATGCCTTAAAAATGTAGCTAACCTAAATGATTAGTTGCACAAAAAATTTTTTTTGTTGTTGTTAAAAAATAAATATTAGGTTCCCCATGCAAACTTTGAAATTAACAAACTGAACAAGATGTTGCATATTGATATTAAAATATTGAAGAATCAGATGAAAATACAGTTGTTTAAAATATATAAAGGTGTATGGGCCTACAGCACATAATAATCTGACATTGTAAATCACCCACTATTTAGGAGGGTAACCCTTGCATAAAAGGTTGTGAGGGGCTGTTCGCTTCAAATGGGTAGCCCTCCATATGATTTCGAGTTCTTCCGGTAGCCCTCATCCCCAAAAAGGTTGGAGACCCCTGATCTAATGTATAGGGCATAAACGCACTGCTGGCGACGATCATTTGGATGTTGTAAAATATCAAAGTTGCGGGATGATTATATAGCAAACTGCATGTCTAATTCATCCCCCATCATTCATCCCGACTAGGAGGTACAAACCGACATAGGCATGTTTCACTTTTGTTGATATAATTTCTGAATGGTTTTATTGAGAGCTGAAAATGCAATGGTAGTCTATTTGACAGAAGAGAGATGTAGGTTGCTAGTTACAAAATATTAGCTTTCTATGTGGTATGATCTCTCTGAAAATGATGTTTACTTCAAGTGTTTCAATCATCCCAGCTCTCCTTATGTCTGTCTAGTGGTGTCTCATTTCCAACCTTTATGTCTTGCCAGTTGCCACTTAGGGTAAGATGAAGGGGTAGGGGTAAGACAAAGAAATGGGAAGTGTCTTGCTCAAGGGCACAACAGTGGATGCCGGGGATTGAATGTAGTTAAAACTGACTTGAGAGAAAAAATGAGAGAAGGCATCCCTACAAAATTACTTTTCAATTTCATTTTCAGGAGATGACGATACCCTGGTGTCTGAAGCGGGCCGAACTGGTGTTTAAGTGTGTTAAAGGTGAGACTGACCAGGGAAATTAGAGAAACCGTGCAGTGCAAATTGTTGCATGTAGAAAGAATCTTTGTCCAGTTGGGAACGTAAAAATTAACACGATACTCAGGAAGACAGAGGGCTATATTTACGAATGGTGTTCAAAAATCACTTTTTATCACTTAATCAACTCTTTACTCACTCCACTCAACTTCTCATATAACTTAATGTTACAGTTAGCTTGGAGACAGTGTGGGAGAGTTGTCATATTAGCAGCATACCATAGCAACAATCTGGTGTGCAGTTACAATATAGCTTCCAAAAGTGACAATCAAGCATTCTATTTACATGTTGTGACTATAAGTACAAATTTCAATGTAAAATGCAACACAACTATTTTCTAAGCTTATACTTGCTTGGAACTATATTCTCATTCAGACGAAGCTCTACAATTGCAGTTTTCAGGTGTTGCATGCAAATCACTCCACCCATGACGCAGTGCTTTTCCTGAATGAGAACATAGTTCCAAGTTTGCTTAGAAAATCTCCAGAGGGCTATACAGACTGCAAAAAGAGCTATTGGTGCTTACCTCCCATCTAATCCATGGACACTATCTACACACATCACCCTGCTGAAGCACAAACACTTAAACGCCAGACATAACAGTGGGGGGAAAATGATGTTTCATGAACCTCAGTGGGCAATATTCTTCTGTTAAGTCTACTCAGGGGCACTTCTTAATTTGTTCAGATTTATTAACACTTCCGGGTCTGAGGCCTTTCAGACACTCTGAGGCAGTTTGCTACCACTTTAGATTTTTAAGTTTTTTTAAAAATGTTGACTCTGAGAGCTATGAACAAAAAAAAATATGCACTGTACTGTCTCTCTGTGTGTGTGTGTGTGTGTACAAATGGTAAGAAAAAAAAAGTTTAGACATAAATTAGAAAAATGCAGACTGAACACCAATGTAATGTTTTTAATGTTTGAAAGGTTGAAATTCCAGTTTAATATTTTGAAATTATTTTAAATTTAATATTTGTATATACTAAATGTAAGTGTGGCAACTGTGGTATAGATGGGATAATGGGCTCTGCAGAGTTTGGGTAACAGAAAAGCAGATTATTATCCACTAATAATAATAATATCATGAATTACTTTAAAATGACAAGAATCTCTCTTTCACATGTTAGGCTTTATGATGGAGATGGCCTCATGGGATGGTGGCATTTCAAGGACCGTCCAGTTTCTTGTTCCACAGGTAAAATCTTTTTTCTAAATGTACAAAATGAGAGCCCAATCTGATTCATAGAGTTTGGTAACCCTTGTCTGAAACTTTTAAGCAGTGACATTGATTGAAGTATTACATCTGTGCACTATACTGAAATCATTTCAGAAGCTTTACAAAGCCTCTAAATACCTCTGACACTATATTTGACATTAGTAGATTTTGTTTACATGTATTCCGTATGAAATCCACTGATGTATTCTCTTTGTGCTTCATTCACAGAGTATCTCAGAAGAGATGTTCTATCAGCTCAGTAATATGCTTCCTCAGATCTTCCGTGTCTCCTCTACCTTGACGCTCACTTCCAAGCGCTGATTGAAACAAATGCGTTGGACATTGGCTACATTGGCTATCAGCCAATACCACTTTGTAGGTTACTCAAAGCCTACTTGGAGTTTGGGGAAAGTAACAAACAGCCATGTCAGGTGCAAATAAAACTGCTATCAGCATATAAAATAAAGATTAAATCAACTGGCTGAAAAATTAGCCTATCAAACCAAAATTGTAATGCCTCCTGTCATTTTTTTTTTTTTTATCTCATTAAAGTTTTCAAATTCACAGATTTGAATGCCCCTATTCCCTTTTCACTGCGATTTAAATAAAAGTGTCTAGTAGTGTGGACTTGCAAGAGATTTTCTAGTCCAAACATGCAGTTAGGCTCTTAAATATTTGAACCCATGTTAAATTTGACTAAAAAGAGGAATCATGTTTAGAAAATTTATCTTAATCCCTTAAGTAAAAAAAAAAAATTTGTGAATGAATAATGTATCGTAAATAAATAAATGTTCTTCCTTAAAATACCAGGGTCGTAAGTATTCACACCCATATGTTAAATTCCCATAGAGGCAGGCAGATTTGTAAAATAGCCTCAGATTATCACATACCCTTCACCAAACCTAGGGATTGGCATGGTGTTTTTTTCAGTTAACCTATTAGCTGGTTTGATGCTCATTGAGCTCAATACCAATCAAACTTAGTCAATGCAAATGTAGTCAACTTTAGCATGGGTTCTTCAAATACGTATGTGCCTAACTGTATGTACAGACTACTACCATATTTGTGTTACAAACTAACCTCATACACTTCTATGGAGTAGTATTTGAGTGCTGTGTCTCCTAATGAGAAATTCTCTGTTTGAATTTAATTCTGGATACTAAAAGTAACAAATGGATGAACTAATAACTAATGTCGTCTTTGACTGATTAAAGTTCAGAACACACTGCTGCATTTTTAATCTGTAATGGCCTTACTACACTTGCAGGTAGGTAGCCAATATTGCATTGCAATAGTCCAGTCCAAGAACCATGGCCTACACAAGAGGTTGTGTAGCATGTGTGATGGCGTCCTAGCCAGTGTTGCCAGACTTTGCTAGCCAAATAAGCTACCGGAATTGTATGTATGTGGTGCATTAAGATTGTATACAGGGCAAAGGGAGACGGTGTAATCCCACATCTTAAATAAGCCCATTCATTTTTTAAAACAACTAGTCATGAAGTTTGAATAATAGTCAGTTTGAGAAGTGGGAAGTTAACTTGGCTAGGCTGCAGCGCGGATGACTGATTTGTTTACAGTCGTGAACTAGACATTGGATAAGTTAACAAAGTTACCAGTGAGAGTAACTGGAGGAATGCATTATCATAGCCTATCCCACATCTTAAATAAGCCCATTCATTTTTAAAACGAATGTAGTCATGAAGTTTGAATAATAGTCAGTTTGAGAAGTGGGAAGTTAACTTGGCTAGGCTGCAGCGAGAGTTGCCGTTCGAGTTGCCGTCCGATCCGGTGGTCTCCAACTTTTTCATATCTCTTGATAGAAAATTTATAGAGACTTAAAACTCATATATGTTGTTCATCTCTTCAAAGCGTTTTTTTGAGACCATCCATGACTCAAAAAGCCGCTTTGAAGAGATGAACAACATGTATGAGTTTCAAGTCTCAAATTTTCTATCAAGAGATATGAAAAAGTTGGAGACCACCGGATCGTTGGTTGGTGGTTTTTAGCCCTTAACCTCAGTTAACACAGTGGGTTCAAAGGCCATCGAAACCGGGGTTATATGTACATTTCACAGTGTTCTCCCTCAGTATCTTACGGAGCCCGTGAAGGGTCAGGTGTGTGAATATTTTTGAGTGCACTTTTGCGTTCCCTCGCAATACTTTTTGCGTTCCCTCGCAATACTTTTGCGTTCCCTCGCAATACTTTTTGCGTTACCTCGCAATACTTTTGCGTTCCCTCGCAATACTTTTTGCGTTCCCTCGCAATACTTTTTGCGTTCCCTCGCAATAACTTGTATGTGTTCCTGTCAACTTGGGCTCCATGCATTAGCCCACCATACAGGTTTACATGGACTGCAGTTCAACTCATGGATAATCTGGACATTATTAAGTTTTACTTTAACCTGGGGCTCACATAGGCTACAGCAATATAGCCTACTGGCGGATTTGTCTGTGAGACACAATGTGTAGCATGAGAGTTGACAGTGCATTAACCTGATGTAGCCTAGGCTAGCCACTGTACAGAGCCCAATGTTAACTCCCTCTCTCCTTCACAACAGCAGCGGGTTAATAACTTGCACAGTGGTTTGGATCAGAGAATTTATTGTGTGATCTTTCTAATATAGCCTACATTCACATCACTCAGGTCCCTGTAACATGCCTCTCTCTCCCACTCCAATCTCACACACCAACACGCACACACACACACCCTTGCTCCTTCTCTACCCCTACCACTCCGCAAACGGAACCTGCGGCTTAAGGGCATATACATACAAGTTATTGCGAGGGAACGCAAAAAGTATTGCGAGGGAATGCAAAATTATTGCGAGGGAACGCAAAAGTATTGCGAGGTAATGCAAAAAGTATTGCGAGGGAACGCAAAAGTATTGCGAGGGAACACAAAAAGTATTGCGAGGGAACGCAAAAGTGCACTCAAAAATATTCACACACCTGACCCTTCACGGGCTCCGTAGTATCTCATCTGTCTTATATTACATTTTTAGCCTTGTGTGACTTGATCCACTTGGCCATTTTAAGCCCCTCAATTTAGTCACCTTTTTCATTTTTGACAACTTTTGGACATATTCTAAGGGGTCAATAAAGAGTAAATGAGATATAACATTTTTATCCTGTTTATAGGATGGCATTCCGATCCCTCAAACAGAACAAAATGGGTTTAAACCCCATATTGTCCTAAGAGGTTCATAAAAATCCATTTTTTCATTTTTTCTAACTTCAGACATGTACTGAGGGGATATTAAAATGGACAGGTCGGTTCTACCACATTCACATGGTCTACAAAGTGGCATACAATTGCAGGAGAAAATAACTGTTGGATTTGCATTTCATCTTGTCTTTGAAAAAAGGCAATAAAATTGCCATTTTTAGGAAGAAACTCCATTTTGGCCATCTTTGAAGGCCAAAAGCCTCGAAATACGAAAACTTACCATCTCAATTTTTTTTCAACATGTTCTCTTACTCATGGACTATATATATGTAAAGTTTTAAAAATGTCAGTGCTATCCATTCATGACCATAAGAGAACAAAAACAGTTTTTTTGTTTTTCATTGCTTTAAAAAAAATATGGGTTTGTTTAGATGAATAAGTCTTCAATGGTGGGAAGGACTGTAATTCCTTTGTGATATTGAACAACTAAACAGGGTACTGCCCCAGTGTTAACATTTTAAGAAAATAATATGGTAGCCTTAAGACAGGAGAGGGGTTTAAAAAAAAGTGGTGCTCATTAAATACAGGCATTTTCAGCCTTTTTTTAGGACACGTCTATCCACATTTGAAGAGCCATATCTCAGAAACTAAACAAGATACCAAGCTAAAATTTTGGTTTTCTTCTAATGAGACATGGAGGAACATAAAAATCAGGAAAAACTGAGGACCATGGTGTCGGACCTGTTCCAACTGATATGGAATTGCCCATACGGCGGCCATATTGAATTTTTGGCCAAAAGTTAACATGCCCCAAGTCTTAATCTGTTTCAATAGGGGTTCTGACCAGGAATCCATTGAGAAAACTTTGACCAAAAACTAGGCCCAGAAGTTTGAGCAAATGACCTGTCTAAAATCATCTTCTTGTTTTCAAGTAGCAGGATGCTTAACGGTCGCAACATAAGGCGAGTTCATGATGGCTGCGCAGCGCAAGAACTGCGCAGCACAAGATGCACGTGGTTAAAAATCTGTCCACGACGGTCTAGATGGGTGTGTTTTCGACTCAGCAGTCGGTATCACATTTACATCCCTGACGTATGTGCAGGTGTTTAGATGCCTCTTCCGATCCACAAGGGTCCGTGCCTCATGTTTCGTCACATGGTCACGTCTAGACTACGGGAAGTAGAGAGTGTACAACTTCATAGCAGCGTTTGTATCCCCTCCCCTCTCGCTGCTGCAAGAGGTCATTTGGAGTTGAACTTGAACGCGCCTATAGTCGCATGTCAGTGAGTCTGAGTCATCATTATGTTAAGCCCGCCCACCGATTCTATACAGGTCCTTCTCAAAAAATTACCATATTGTGATAAAGTTCATTCTTTTCCATAATGTAATGATAAAAATTATTAGCTCTGCACTCATTGGAAAGACCAAACCAAACAGAACAAGTTATTGGCTGTCAGTAGGTGCACTCGACATGTCAAGTCGGCTGCAAACGCATGCAGTCGAATGCAAACAGAAACGTAATTTGCGTCATATGCAGTGCATGCTGGTTAGACGTGTTGTTCGGTTGAAGAAAAGTTGTGATAATAGGCGCGTTCAAGTTGGCTGCGCAGCACAAAAACTGCGCAGCACAAGATGCACGTGGTTAAAAATCTGTCCACGATGGTCTAGATGGGCGTGTTTTCGACTCGGCAGTCGGTATCACATGGCCTCAACTTATCGCGGGAGCAAGGCGTGGCCAGGCGGCTGCTCCGCAAAAGAGCAGCCGGTCTGGAGGTACTGCGGAGAGCAGCGGAGCCTAGACCCTGCCTTCATGACGTCAGGTCTTTGTCCTAATTGGCTTTTACATCCCTGACGTGTGTGCAGGTGTTTAGATGCCTCCCCATAGACCTCTGAAGTTCGCCTACAAAAAAGCTACCATCTTTGCCCAAATAAGGAGATCCGGTATCTTGAGATTTTTTCTATGGGAAAATAACATGGGGATTTTCAATTATCGCACCTGTTAAACTCACCTGGGGATGATGACATTGGAAATGCAGACGTTTTTCCCTAGACAGTTTTGTCCACTGCCGTCTAGTGGATACTGTGATCTCCGGTAGGTGAAGACGGCACACTTTGATCTTTGCTACCCCAGAGCTAACTTACAATGCAACTTGCCATAGGCAGTTAGCTTCAATTAACTCCCGGATCTCCTTATATGGGCAAAGATGGCAGCTTTGGATCCTTTTTGTAGGCGAACTTCAGAGGTCTATATCCACAAGAGTCCGTGCGGGTCCGTGCCTCGTGATTCGTCACATGGTCAAGTCTAGACCACGGGAAGTAGAGAGTGTACAACTTCATAGCAGCGTTTGCATCCCCGCCCCTGCTGCCACCGGCAGCTCTCGTTGCTGCAAAAGGTCATTTGGAGTTGAACTTGAACACGGCTCATGTCACAAAAATGCGACTATGTCACGTCACTCAAAACTCGCGGGATGAAGACACCTGCAGTCGAATTCTGCATTTGCCTTTTCGTGCATGCAACCGGCTGGATCCCGCCCCATGACGTCAGTTCAAGGACTTGATAGGTCCGTTTGGAACAGGTTTGGAAGGAATCTCCCCATGACGATTATGACAGGGGTCTCGTTCTGCCTGCTTACCAAAGATTCTATAGCGGAGCAAGATGGATCTGTTAACATTTTAGGATCCGCACCGTAGCAGAGTCTGGGATGACACCTGAGCTTGTCAAAAGTGATCCATCTTGTTCTGTTGTAGAATCTTTGCCCCTTACGTTAGAATTTACTAAAATGAACAGATATGGAAGGGATACCTTCTTATTTGTGATTTCTGGAACAGCGGTAGGCTAGCCTACTGAAAAGGTTGTGATATTCTGCTATTTTATGCTGTTGGTTACTATACACACGGAAACACTTGATATTTAATTAATGTGCTACAATGCAGGCTTGTTCACTGCATGACAACAGTGGTTTATTTAAACTACATCATATCAATTTATTTCATCAGTCATCACGCTCATTTTAATGAGTAAGAATGAAAGTTAAATACTGTATTTAATGCACACAAATTCCGCGATATCTCCCGCGAGGTCTCACGCGAATCACGTCTGTCAAATTTGCAAAATCGGGTTCGGGACCATCTGCCTAAAACTTTCGCCCCTCCCGGTGACACTCAAGCTCTCGTTGACGTATGCAGCCAGCCGAAGTCAGCCGTTTCCGAACTCGAATGCACCTAGTATCTGCGAAATCTAAGACAGAAATGTAGCAGGGTAGGCTATGGAAAACAATCCTCCTTCATTTTTAAAAATAATTCCTTCAAACTGTATGCAATGAACAGCTGGGGAAGTGTGTCGTTAACCCAACGAGCAAACAGACATTTTTAAACAAACAGAACAACATCACCCAAACATGCTTTTTTAACTTGGTGAAAGTGAAACTGAAGTTTTCCCACATATCCTCGTTGGTCTAAGTGTTCAGAAATAGTTGTGCGAATCCGTGATAAAACCTCCATTTCAATAGCTAAGATAAACGAAAGGCCAAACTGCATGAACAAATTATGCATTCATAGCCATTGCGTTTCTGTTGCAATCAAAATCAACCTAAAGCCCTATTCGCACGGGATTAGTATTACCTGTGGACCTCCGGTCATTTTCAAATTATCGCCCCACCTCTGTGTTACTTGCAGCGCATTCGCACGGGATAAGCAAAGTCTGTAAATTACTCTATTTTCACTGACATTACACCCGGATATGTCGTATGCTAACGTCCGAAAACAACACAGAAAGTAGAAAAGATATGCAATTGCAACAGCAATCACTGAGATACAGATTCGCACGGGATAAGTATTATCACCGGACGTCTGTGTTTGGCGAAATATAGTAGGTAATTTGCGGCGGAATTTTTACTTTACAAATTACAGACATGACACATTCGCACGGGACTAAGATCTCAGACATTCTCAGCAATTATCACAAATCACCAAAGGTCCACAGGTAATACTAATCCCGTGCGAATAGGGCTTTTGCTGCAGCGATTTTGGCGGCTGTGTGTGTCTCGGGGAACTTCCTCACTCCTAACAGCACAGTTGACAGCTTTACCTCTGGAGTAATGTAATGGCAGGTTACTGCCAAGTAGGCATCCATATTGATTGAGGTCCACATATCAGATGTTAAGCTCACTGTGGATGCCTTAGCGAGCTCAGCTACAGCCTTCTCCTTGGTGGTCTCGTACCTCCTCTGCAGCATGGCTTTTAAGGCTTTCCTCCCGGGGATAACATAGGAAGGATCCAAGAGATTGACGAATGCCTTGAACCCTGCATTTTCGACAATGCTCAGCGGCTGGGAATCCATCACCACCATCTCCAGCAAGGCCTCATCCAGCTGTTGTTTCCTGGACACTGTAAAGAAGCAGCATGTAAATGACTATTAATTCATTAAATTATTCATTCTTTATGCAGCAAATGTACATGGAAGCTTAGATCAATAAAAAAACATCTGACATTTGCTTTGTGTTTATGTTTTTAAATGTGAATTATGAGCCTTATCAAAGGAAAATATTCTGCCAGTGTTTGGGAAAAACAGTGTTGCCATGAAGTAGGCCTAGCATAATGTTTAAAACACACACACACACACACACACACACACACACACACAAGTGAGCATTGTGTTTGAATTAGGTGACATTTTAAAGGATACTGTATAAAGTGATAAAGGGTGGCGATCAAGGTGATTTCTGCAAAGAGTGAGGACTGCTAGTGATATCCTTTCGCCCAGTTTGGTGCTCGTTCCTTCCTGGTGAGGTGAGGCAAGATTAGTATATGTTGCATAAAAATTATCACCATAATGAAATGAAACGAAACATACCAAAAGAAGGACCGGCATTAACATTGCCTTGAAGGTTTGGAACAGTGGACGTTGCAGCTGTTGCTGCTGCTTCGTGCTTAGCACGAAGGTGCCTCAACATTGAGGAGGTGTTGTTATTGTATGCCAGTTCTTGAAGGCATAGCAAACATCGAACCTTAAAATGATGCACAGTTTTGAAATAAAATTCTGGACTGACCTGTTAAAATAGCCAATTTTATCTGAATTACAAACTAGGAATTAACAACGTTTTTAATGCATCTAGGCTACTTTGTCAAGCAGATGTCTGAATGACAACCATGATATTAATGATAAGGAAACACAACAGTCCATAAAACGTAACCATTTACCTTATTCGGGGATAATAAGTCAAAATGCTCCCACACCCTTGAACGCTTCCTTTCATTACGTGTGTTGTCCATGTTGCATTCCTTATAAACTCAATTATAATTCAAATAGACGAGTCTACTCGATGAAACACAACAAAACTTCTCTGGGTGTGCGCGTCTCTCATACCCCGAGGCATTCGGTACAGCGGCAAAAATTCGAATCCAGCAAACCCTTCCGGAGTTTCGGTGACGTCCGAAGCTTCAAACGTAATCAGTCACGTGCTTATTTCAATTTGATCCAAGCTCCAACACACTGTTTCGAACCAGTGTGCCATGCTAGGTGATACAAGCTTCGGAGCCTCAGTGTCAGACGTCCCATCACTAGTTCATTACTCAAAACCGCAATCATGGGTAATGCCGACCTGACTGCTGTCCAGAAGGCCATCATTGACACCCTCAAACAAGAGGGTAAGACACAGAGATAAATTTCTGAACAAATAGGCTGTTCCCAGAGTGCTGTATCAAGGCACCTCTGTGGGAAGGAAAAAGTGCGGCAGAAAACGCTGCACAACGAGAAGAGGTGACCGGACCCTGAGGAAGATTGTGGAGAAGGACCGATTCCAGACTTTGGGGGACCTGCGGAAGCAGTGGACTGAGTCTGGAGTAGAAACATCCAGAGCCACCGTGCACAGGTGTGTGCAGGAAATGGGCTACAGGTGCCGCATTCCCCAGGTCAAGCCACTTTTGAACCAGAAACAGTGGCAGAAGCGCCTGACCTGGGCTACAGAGAAGCAGCACTGGACTGTTGCTCAGTGATCCAAAGTAGGCTACTTTTTTCGGATGAAAGCAAATTTTGCATGTCATCTGGAAATCAAGGTGCCAGAGTCTGGAGGAAGACTGGGGAGAAGGAAATGCCAAAATGCCTGAAGTCCAGTGTCAAGTAGGCTACCCACAGTCAGTGATGGTCTAGGGCAGGCATCACCAAATGGCGGACCGCAGTCCGGGTCCGGACCCAGTGACGGTTCTGTCCAGACCCGTTGAAATTGTCGGCCTAATATTATCAAAGAGCATCGTCCGTAGCCAAGCCAATGAACTTGATTGTTTACCTTTCAGCAACAGAGAATAGGCCTAGCGGGAGAGAGAGATGAGAGAAAATGGCTTGCTCAAAAATAAGAAAAAATAGATGGTGAAAACCAAACTTTTAAAGATGAATGGACGGACCAATACGTTCGTTCTGCTGTGAATATGCGTGGTGAAACTGTGGCGACGTTAGCGTCACTATGAGATCAAACACAGGTCGTCTGAGGAAAGGTACGCGCTGAAGTCCGCAGTGAGGGCAAGTAACGCTTGAAAAGCACTCCGAGAGCTAACAAACAGACAAATGTTATTTGTCAAAACATATCTAACATAAAACGCAAACCCTGATGAAAACATACTCTCCTCCTCGGCGGAGTAGGCTAATAATTATCAAATTGAAAGCACACAATGACCGGTCTACTCGTGTGATCACACATGCATTTACAGGCAAATTAGTGTTCGTTAAAGATTGCACACAGCAATGGGAGAGCTGTGAATGAGTGCTTAATGCGGCTGCAGAAACGTTACAGATCCCATTGTCGGCTTCAACAAAAACATCTGAACTATTAGCAGAGGATGTACTAGAACACAGTATGCAAAGGTCTTTTTTTTTTCTTAAAGATCCACTTTTATTTTATTCAAAAGATTCGGAATGTTTTACATTAGACCTAGGCTACTTGAAATAGGCCCTACGTTCAGGCTGCTCAAAGTTGTGTTTGCACTTTATATTTATTCTATTCAGAATAAATTCAGTGTCTGTTGTCTGTTAACTTTCTGGAAATGTAGGCCTAGTAAAGACAACTATTGCATTCAAGTACCATTCAAGTTAAGACTTTTTGGTAGGCCTATGTTACAAGCATATTACTTTCAAAACACTTGAAATGTATCAATAAATTAAATAGGCCTAGAAATGTACATGCGTTATTGATTTTATTAACATCAGGGTATAGCCTACACTATTTTGAGTGACAATTTAAGTTTCGGACCATTGCCGGGAGGAAATTTAAGTAACTGGACCTCTTTGAATTTTAATTGAATACCCCTGGTCTAGGGTGCCATGTCAGCTGCTGGTGTTGGGCCACTGTGTTTTATCAGGGGCAGGGTCAATGCAGCTAGCTATCAGGAGATTTTGGAGCACTTCATGCTTCCATCTGCTGAAAAGCTTTATGGAGATGAAGATTTCATTTTTCAGCACGACCTGGCTCCTGCTCACAGTGCCAAAACCACTGGTAAATGGTTTACTGACCATGGTATTACTGTGCTCAATTGGCCTGCCAACTCTCCTGACCTGAACCCCATAGAGAATCTGTGGGATATTGTGAAGAGAAAATTGAGAGACGGAAGACCCAACACTCTGGATGAGCTTAAGGCCGCTATCAAAACACCCTGGGCCTCCATAACACCTCAGCAGTGCCACGCCGCATTGAAGCAGTCATTTCTGCGAAAGGATTCCCGACCAAGTATTGAGTGCATAACTGAACACAATTATTTGAAGGTTGACTTTTTTTTTTTTTTTTTTAAGTATATTTTTTGGGCTTTTGTGCCTTTAATGTTGACAGGACAGTAGAGAGAGACAGGAAGTGAATGGGTGAGAGAGTTGGGGTGGGATCCGGAAAGGACCACGGGGCGGGAATCGAACCCGGGTCGCCGGCGTGTGGTGCAGGTGACCCAGCCAGTTGCGCCACGGCTGGGGCCGAAGGTTGATTTTTTTGTATTAAAAACACTTTTCTTTTATTGGTCGGATGAAATATGCAAAAAATTTTAGATTTGAGATTTTTGGTTTTTCTTTACTTTTTTGCCAAAATCATCAATATTAAAACAATAAAAGGCTTGAACTACTTCAGTTACTACTGAACTACTAATTCATCTAAAATATATGAAAGTCTAATGTTTATCAGTACAGAAAATAATGAACTTTATCACAATATGCTCATTTTTTAGAAGGACCTGTAAATGATGTGATTGGTCTGGTGATTCTTCCAGCCCAGCTCCCAAGCTCTACGGAGAGTTGCTAGACTGCCCCGGCAGCCAAATTAGATTTTCTGCCGCTAGGGACGTCTAGATTTTTAGGCTAGCTATCTAGTGAACCAGGCCGCATTCCCACCAGTTTTGAACCAACCAAAAATCCGTTATCAACAATGGGTGTTGCATGCAAAAGCAAAAGTTAATGAGATGCATAAACGGGAGAATGATATGACCAGTTGTCCCATAAAAACGGCAGAAACTAGCTGTTTAAAATGCTAGTCAACGTCTGCAGTGTAATGCTAGTTGAATTGTTTTGTTTACTCATGATCTGAACTCTCGTCCCCATGTTCACTCTAAACTGTCCGGGTACAACACATAGGCAACATTGTAACAAAAGTAGCCGAAGTGACGCTGGATAAGTTACATTTTAAATTAAATAGGCTATCTGAGAGTAAAGGGCCATTCACACCAAGAACGATAAACAAATATTGCTCTTGTTAATGACAATGTTTACACATAAACTATAGGCTAACAATAACGATATGAAGAACTATATCGTTGTTGATCACTTTCAGAGCGATTTTGAGAACAAAAGCTAACAGCTAATCAGATTCATTAACACAAGGAGAGAATTTTCTTATCGTTGGCCAGTGGGGACATTTTTATTGTTATGGTTGGTTATCGTTCTTGGTGTGAATGCTGCTTAAGGCATATGACTAGTTGAATGTTCAAAACTGTTGACAGGTCGTGAGCAGAACCAGATTCAAATATAATGTTAGAATGGGGGCTTGGAAGTTTGTAGACTGATTAATTGTTTTTAATTAGACTGATTGACTTTCAATACAACTCTGAGTCATGTCACCTGCAGAAGTTCTCTGATGATTCTGCAGTTGTGGGGTGTGTCAGTGATGGTGAGGAGACAGAGTACAGGCAACTGGTGGACCGCTTTGTGACATGGTGCAAAAACAACCATCTTGTCTTGAATGTGGCTAAGACCAGGGAAATGGTGATAGACTTTAGGAGGGCCAGGCCTGAGCCAAATGCCATTTCAATACTGGGTGAGGAAGTGGACATTGTAGAGAACTACAAATATCTGGGAGTTCTTATTGACAACAAACTTGACTGGAGACACAACACGGAGGCTGTATATAAGAAAGGGCAAAGCAGACTCTATTTCCTGAGAAAGCTCAGGTCTTTCAATGTGTGCAGTAAAATGTTGCAAATGTTTTACCAGAGTGTTGTTGCAAGTGCAATTTTCTTTTCTGCCATATGTTGGGGAGGTGGCATTACAGCCAGGGACACTAACAAACTAAATAAGATCATTAGGAAGGCTGGCTTTGTGTTGGGGTCAGCCCTAGAGCCCCTGGAGTTGGTGGTGGAGAGAAGGATGCTGCACAAACTTTTCAATATCTTGGACAATACCACTCATTCACTACACAATGTACTGGTAAAACAAAAAAGTATTTTCAGTTGGAGGCTACGCCAACTAAGCTGTAAGAAAGACAGATACAGAAAGACTTTTTTACCTACTGCAATAGCACTTTATAATGACTCCCATCTGGGCAAAGAGAAAGGAATAACATTTTAAATGTTTTTTCTGTATGTATGCATGTTTGTATGTTTTTGTTGAATGTTGTGTTTGTATGCTGCTGAAACACTGTAATTTCCCCTTGGGGATGAATAAAGTATATCTATCTATCTATCTATCTATTAATTATACTGAGCTAGACGAGAAACCAAAATAAATAGGCTGTCAATAGTAAAACGACTTGTTGAAATGGGTGTCGACTTATTTTCATGGTTGATTACGTCTAATACGACTGATTAGCAGTACACAACATAGGGCAAACTTCACTAAATAGGTTAATTAAGTGATTTAAACAACCATGAAAAATATGCATTTTTAAATCATTTATAACTTGAATAACAAATAAATATATAATATATATAAATAAGAATAATATATTAACAAACTCTTCAGTAAAAACCTTCTAAATATGGTCAAGTATGAGACTGTAACGTTTGGTGTGTAAATGCTTCTGAAGTGGAGATTTTGTTCACAGAGTGAGAGGAAACCAGAAGGAAACTCATCCATGGGTGCTAGCAATGTTCAGTTGAATGTTAGATTGGATCTTTTAAAGTTTATGCAAATCAGCGCATATCACATCATGCCTAATTTGCATATTCAAAGATTAAATTACAGAAGACGTGTAATACATTTATGTTTCATATTGATGTAATCAACTGGTGAAGTGAAGTTTCATAGTGATATCTGCTTGTTAATGTTTTTATATCCTTTTCACCTGTAGCACATTGAGCTTCGAATTGCCCAAGGGATATACCTCCTAATCATAAAGAGGCCTACTTGATTCTGAAAAACAAAAAAAACTACAACTTTGACCGACAAAACCAGGTCTGACCCCACGGCTGCCGCACTACAAAGCAAGCTAGATAGGCTACCATTTTCCACCACCCCTCCCCCTCCCCCGCCCCCTACTCACACGTCACTACGTGCATTTCGACGATACAAAGTTACGCGACAGCAGAGGGGTTGTGCGCTGAGATCTAACGTTACGATGATCCGGTTCAAAGTAAGTTCATTTCTCCTAGAAATTGTATATCCTACCGTAGTTAGTGACAATTTGTAGGTGAAAGCTTTTTAAAAAGTTGGCTGAGTAGGCTATGTGTTATTAATGGAACTTGTACACTTCCGCCTGCTGTAGATAGGCTAGGATAGCACCAGTACAGTTATCCCCACCAAATTATGTGGCCTGGTGAAAGTTAGGTTACTGACGGCAAACGATTGCCCCCCTTATTATACTCACGGCATACGTTTTACCTTTGTTTGCCGAAGACTTCAGCAAGTACTTGCTACCCGACTTCGGCCCATATAGATCAGATTTCTGTGATGGTCCGACTGTGTATAAAGCATGTAGCTTACTTTTGACGGTCGTAGAACTCGAAGTGGGCCGATTTTGTTCGGTGTTTGGGGCGCTGAGGTAACCCTGGCGTTAAGAAAAATAAAAACGCTTTATTATTTGCAGGTCCATCACTATTTCTATACTTTAACGTTGGAGACGTCAAAAAGTCCCGTTGACAATTATAGTTGGTGGATGTTCAGATAACATCACCTATTTTCACTCGTCACACCTTTCCCTCAAATTCAGCTCGCTCCTCGCCGTCCACGTTCTGTGTTTGCGCTTAACCACTTATGAGCTTAACCAACACCGCGTCCTGGAGCAGTGAGGCTGAAATTGAACCACCTGTAGTAGAGCTCAACAAACCTCGCCAGGATATCGAAATTGCGTAGGCCCACCTGTAATGATATAGTGATGTGTAAGTGGAAGGCTAAGCTGCAGAAAAAGCAAGCAGATCAAAACCTTATTATGCCTGTATTTAGGCTAAGCAAGACCATTGGTTTGGACATAAAAGATCAAATAAATGATGTATTTTTGTATTAAGTTATATGTCCCATCATCACCCCCTGGAAAAGTTAGACGTAACATTCTGTATGTTTTTAAATAGGCCGGTAGGCCTACTACACGATTTGAAATGCTTTCTTGAAAGACAAAACAAGAAAAGCACCTAGACTATAGAAAACACAAGAGTAGCAAATATATGTGCATTATACTTATAGGCTAGTATAATTATTATTAATTATTATTAGTACTATTTAGCGCAACCCAGAATATTTGGACCTAGCTCACCTGTAGGAGAGAGATGCAACACAGAGACAGGAGGAGGAGCCTATAAACAATAATGGCCGGGTTTCCCAAAATCGTTAAGAAGCTCTGAAGTCCTAAGAACTTCTTAGGAGCGTTCTGAGAACATTCTTACAACGCTCCTAAGAAGTTCTTAGCACTTAAGAGCTTCTTAACAATTTTGGGAAACCCGGCCAATGACAGTCATGTTTATTTTGCTGTGTTACAGCCCAGCAAAATATACACGACTCGTTCGTCATTGATCCTATTTTTAATGAGCTGCAGTAAAGTATCTTACTTCAATTCATGGGGGAAAAAAAACAGATTTAATGTGCTCATATGTTTGTTGAGTAAGCCTCATCCATCATTGATCCAATATGGGACAAGCATTTTACTGTTCAGTGTGGGACATTCTTATATTATATGGGGCAGGTGGTAAATCTACTGAGTGGATAGAAGTATGCTTGCTGCTGTATTTCTTAAGAAATATTGAGTATGTCTGTTTTAGAGGAGATTCTCTTACTGCTCTATCTATGATATCATATCCACTTTCTCTGTTTTGTTAGGTCTGGAATGCCTAAAGCAGGATGGATCCATTAAGATATCTGAGACGTCTTGTCCCAGCTCCTATTCTCTGGTGGCCACTTTGTTCTCAGGCACTAAACTGGACCCCATCTGTTAGATTTGACGGCTCTGAAGGACAGGCAGGCAGGCTGTGAAAATATGCCTGAATGGAGGTCCCGGTGGCGACTCATCCTGCTGAATTCCATGACCTGTGGCTTAGAGATCTGCGTGGCAGCTGGGATCACCTATGTGCCACCACTGCTGCTGGAGGCAGGGGTGGCGGAGCAATACATGACCATGGTTTTAGGTATAGCTCTATATACTACATTGATTTGATCTTTCTTAGTCACTTCTCACATATAATATGCCCACTTCCTAGTCCTTTTTTACCTTCTTCCTCCTTCTCTTTCCATCCTTTTTAAAAATAGTGTCTATTTATTTATTTATTTGTCTTTTTTATTTATTCTTGAAGTTGATTGGACACTTGAGCACCAGGAATTTCAATGCTTATAAATACTTATTTATGAGTACATGACAATAAACTTTGAACTTTAGTGAGTTCACAAATGTTCCTACATATCAACAATGGGAAAGTTTAGACCAAAACAAAAAGATCACAACAAAAATGGTTACACAAAATCAATTCGGCCTTTGCCATCTCATCCCTGATCTAGTCCATAGTAAAACAGTGGTGTGTCAAAAAGTAGAATGCACAAGTGTCGACCTAGGAATATGGACGATCTGGGGAGATTTTGTAAAGACAAATTGTCTTAAATCCCTTGGTTTGTATTCTCCAACTTGGAGTGTCAGGAGTATATTACAAGCTGTTGTATTGTCAAAGGGAGGCTTAAGAAGGTATTACAAGCAAGGGTGCCAATAATTGCGAGTGACATGTTGTTGTTAAAACATTTTTTTATGAGCTCTTCTTTTCCTCAGAACAAATTTGCTTCCCTTCAAGGTCATATTTTCCCTCATTAATTTCATTGTGAGAACAATACATCACCAAAAGATTATTAATTATTATTAATTATATCTGTTTTTAGTGAACTTTACCAAAGATGCCAAGAGTGTGTGTGTGTGTGTTGGGTAATGAACCCATGGCCTCGTTATTAGGGTTACCCTTTATTGAGAATTTTTTTTTCTGTCTGCGATAAACTGTGTTATGATATGAAAAGATACAGAAATGTTCACCATTTGATATGACAAACTGGAGAACCCTTAAAACCTTTTGTGTTGAGTCATGTTGAATTTGCATTCATAATTTGTATTTATGGTGATGAAGCACTATTCACAATGTGACCCTTCTTTCCAGGTATTGGGCCAGTCCTTGGACTACTATTCATCCCACTGATAGGTTCTGCAAGTGATCATTGCAACAGCAGTTATGGCCGTCGATGGCCTTTCATCTGGCTGCTGTCACTGGGTGTGCTGCTTGCCTTGATCGTTATCCCACATGCAGATGCTCTGGCAGCGTACTTCTGGGGAGGTCAGATGCTTCATGTCGGCCTGCTTATCCTGGGTGTGGGCCTGCTAGATTTCTGTGGCCAACTGTGCTTCACTCCTCTAGAGGCGCTGCTGTCTGATCTGTACCACGACCAGGAGGACTATAACCAGGCTTTCGCCATGTTCTCTTTCATGGTTAGTCTGGGAGGCTGTATTGGGTATTTGCTTCCTGCTCTGGATTGGAGTCGAAGCCTGCTGTCAGTGTACCTTGGGGGGCAGGCAGAGTGCCTTTTCTCACTGCTCATTCTCATCTTTGTGTCGAGTGTCCTGGTCACTATGAAGGTATCACAGGAACCATCACATCCGTCTGCATCTCTGGAGCCAAATACCCTACAGACCGGCCGTTGGATGCCCTGCTCATGTTTTTACCTGCTCAGGTGCAAGTTCAGGTTGCTGAAGTCTGGTGCCCTGCTGTGCCTACTGCAGACATGCTGGTCCATGACACCTGCCATCTACCGTAGCTATTGTCATGTGCCACGTGTGATGCGACAGCTTTGCATAGCACAGCTTTGCAGCTGGATTGCGGTTATGTCTTTCATGCTGTTCTACACAGACTTTGTGGGTGAAGGGTTGTATGAAGGTGTCCCCAGTGCTGCTCCAGGAACAACACTGAGACAACATTATGACGAAGGTAAGGACTGTTGCTAAAGTTAAGGTTTATTTGGAGAAAGGGCCTCATTGCACAGTTAATCAACTGTTTTGAATGGACATTCTAAAACGCTTAAAGTGGAAATCCGGTGTTAAATGGCTTTTATGTTAACAGAGTTAAGCGTTGTAGTTTGGATGACTGAATTGTTTACAGTCATGAATCATTAATAGTTTTTTGGGAAGTTAACAAAGTTACCAGTGTTGCAACATGAGAAATTAAGGGGAAATAACTAGGACCCAAGCACATAATAAGCATTCCAGCAAAAGGTAACAACAAAGGATATCTGCTAAGACCTTTCCACTTAGGGAGAGCACACAAACTCATCTCATCAGCTAGCTGCAATCACCTTTGAGACTAGATGGTAATGTCCCCCAGTTGTGAAGAGCAGCAACCGAAGTCTGAGGTATCATCAAAGAAGCAAGTTGCTATGTTAATGCTCTTCGAGAACGATACATTTCTTCTTCAATGGTGTAAAGTAGGTAGCAAAAGCCTTTTCACAACAGCGACACGTCTGTTCAGGCTGCAAATAGTGTTGCGACCACTATGCACTATAAATAGATAAGGCGTTCCCTGTGACGTTACATTGTCGCACAACAGGTCAGAAATGGTGACTATACTGTGCACTTAACTGTGTTGAGTGCATAGCCATAGACTTCCCAAAACATACTTGCTAAAACCATGGTTGCTGTTAGCAGTTGGCAATAGATCTTGGAAGTTTGCCTAAAAAGAACCAAATCTTTGCCCATATAAGGAGATCTGGGAGTTAATTGAAGCTAACTACCTAGCTCTGGGGTAGCAAAAATCTAAGTTTGCCATCTTAATGTACCGAAGATCACAAGAGCCACTCGAAGGCAGAGGACAAAAGTGTGTTGAGCAAAACGTCGGGATTTCAGATAGGGCTGGGCAATAAAACAATAACGATATGTATCTCAATAGACACGCACTCTGTATCAATAGAAAATGCGTTCGATTAGAACGTTTCGAGATAGTGCCCTCCAAAAGTATTGGAGCACATACTAAAGTTGACAATATAAAATCATCTTTTGGAAATTGATCTTAATGCCTTAAATGAAAAAAAAAGAGGAAATATTCAACCTTTAAGGACATTAATTTTCTTGGTGAATCAATAATGTATTGTAAATAAATAAATGTTTTCCTTTAAATACAGGGGTCATAAGTATTGGAACGCCTATGTTAAATTCCCATAGAGGAGGCAGATTTTTATGTTTAAAGGCCAGTTATTTCATGGATCCAGGACACTATGCATCCTGATAAAGTTGCCTTGGCCGTTGGATTTAAAATAACCCCACGTGATCACATACCCTAGATTGGCATGCTTTTATGTCAGTTATTAGCTAATAGCTAATTAGCTGGTTTGAATTGCATTGAGCTCAATGAGAATGAAACCAGCTAATTAGCTAACAGCTAATAACTGAAACAAAACCGTGTCAATCTCTTGGTATGATGAAGGGTTGTGTGGGGTTATTTTAATTCCAAAGGTCAAGGGGACTTTATCAGGGTGAATAGTGTGCTGGATCCATGAAATAACTGGCCTTTAGAAATAAAGATCTGACTGCAGGCGCCTTAACATAGGCGTTCCAATACTTGTGACACCTGCATTTTAAGGAAAAACATTATTGATTTACAATACCTTATTAATTCACAAAGAAAATTGATGTTCTGAAAGGTTGAATATTTCCCCATTTTTTCATTTAAGGCATTAAGATCAATTTCCAAAAGATTTAACATTGTCAACTTTAGCATGTGTTCCAATACTAGGATATGGGTGGGATAGGTTAATGCAATTATCCGGAGGGGGAGTGCGGCCTTGTTCTCCCTGTCAAGGTTGCCATGGTCGTGGACACCCCAACAGGCACAGGCAAGAGGCAGGGAAACTATAGTGATTTAAGTGTAATATAGATTATTTTCACAGAGAGAATGCATCATACTATAAATACATTTATTACACCCTTTGCCCGTTGAAAAAAAATAATTTATGACTGTTGAGCTCTCTAAACCAAAAGTAATTCTCCACATAATGGCAATCATCCTTAGCCATCAAATGTGTCAACATAACAGGCTACATTATGGAAAGTAGGCTACAAATGTGTTGGAAAAGAGCATGTCTGTCCTACATCAGTTTTATGTTGTATGTTCGTTATGTAAATGATGGCCAGTGACACTGCTTTTGTGAGAAGGCACACCATTTATGTATGAATTTCCCTGGCAGACCTTCACAGAATGTGACAGCCATGTCCTGTTGGCAAGCACAACATTTCCTATGTCATTGCTGAAGAACAATGAGAGAGGCCACAGGAGGGCAGTACAAAGAGGAAAACTTTAGCAAAAGCTATATCATGATTTATTGATTATATGCCACAAAAGATGCTTCAGCCAGCAATATTTCAATAAATACATAGTAAAACTCACTCCTCTATACACAATGTTTTTGGCCCAGCCCTCATTGAAACTGGCCAGCTCCCAAGTCAACAGAGAGTTGCTAGTCTTCCCTTGCAGCAAATTAGATTTGCTGCTGTTAGGGGAGTCTAGATTTCTCGGCTACCTGACTGTAGGTGCATTGCCACAAACTTTGCTCTGAAAAAATCTGAACTTCTGGTTTGGCTAAATGTAACTCCTGACCAAACAGCATGATATAAACAAAGGCATACACACATTGGGTTTTATTGCTGTTTTCAGTCGCTAACATTAAACCTTAAAGGGATATTCCACCATTTTTGGAAATAAGCTAATTTTCCACCTCCCCTCGAGCAAAACAATTGATATTTACCCTTTTCCCGTTCATCCAGCCATTCTGTGAGTCTGGCGATACAACCTTTAGCTTCAGCCTAGCATAGATCATTGAATCGGATTAGACCAGTAGCATCTCGCCTGCTAGCATCATGTTTAAAAGTGACTAAGATTTACGGTAATTTTCCCATTTAAAACGTGTCTCTTCTCAAGTTAGAAAGTGCAATTAGACCAACTGAAAATTAAACCTGGCGTTTTTCTAGGCTGATTTGACATGGAACTACACTCTCATCTGGCGTAATAATCAAGGCAAGTTGCAAATGTACCATGGGCGCAGTGATATCAGGCACTACTACTGCTTGTTGTCTATGGGGACTATTTTCAGATGTTGCGTGATATCACTGCGCCCATGGTACATTTGCAACTTGCCTTGACTATTGCGCCAGATGATTTTATATTCATGTGCTCCCCACAGTGGGGAGAAAACATATTTGATACCATGCTAAAGTTGTCTGAAAAGAGGAATATAAAATCATCATTTGACAATTGATCTTAATGTCTTAATTCAAAAAATGAGTAAAAATAAAACCGTTAAGTACACCAATTTTCTTTGTGATTGAAGAATGTATCGTAAATAAATAAATGTTCTTCCTACATGCTAGGGGGAAGGAAGTATTTGACCCCCAATGTAACCCTATGGGAATTTAACGCATAGGGCCCTATCATGCCAACCGGGCAATGAGCTTTCGCGACTGGCGCAACCTTTAATTACTATTCTCTGCGAGCGCATCCTTCATTTTTCCAGCGCAAATGTACGTTCTCTAAATGGGAGATGATATTGCGCCCTAACAGGCGTGTCAGTGAAGACAATAGGTGTGGTCCGGCGCAAAGCTCGCCAGTCGCTAATATATGGATGAAGAAAGTAAGTGCGCCACTGACCAGGAAAAACCTAGTCGAGAAATCACTCGCGCATAGCTGAAAGGCTATTATATGAGCGCATGAGGCTTGGGGATATGGAAGAGTGCACAGTGCGCACTTCTTTCATCAGCAGGAGCGAGCGCAGCCCGAATATAATTAAATAATATTTGTCCGTTTCTCGGTTTTAGGTTCGTGTATTGGTCAGCAAAAAGTAGCATACATAGCATAACAACATCCACATGCAATAATACAATAATAAAGTCTAACAGTGACCTGCTCATTTAGACAACATTACACAGCCCTATGGCTAAGTTACCTTCAGTTAGTTTTGTTCTAGCATACCTTTAACGTCTGGCATTAAACAGCTGTAGTGTTCTGGCAACTGTCTACCTGTTATTGCTCATCTGGAATAACTACTCTAGCTGCCTCCATCCTCCATCCTTTCTGTTTTGTTTGTTTAAAGAACTTGCGATATCCATGATGAGTAGGCTATTGAGTTAGTGAATTAGCTTCACATTGTGTGCTGATAGCCGAGTAAAAGAAAACAACACGTAGCCTAGTTGCGCGCCTGCGTGCGTAATCTCTCCTGTTCAGACGAAATGTGTGCGCGTGGATATAGCTCTATAGCGCATTAAGTTAATTTTGATAACGTGTTGACTGACTTTTTCTTAAAATAGAAGATTGTATAGCCTGATGGCAGGCAGCTAATGGGATGCTGTGCATATTGGGTGGGTACGGTATGGCATGCCAATTTGGTGTGAATACACACACACACAAGGGAAATGTAATAATGATAATGATCAATAGTGAGAACTGGCTTCTGGCTACTGCTGTGGCTGCTGCGTTCATTCTGAAATAATCTATTTAAGTCAGAAGCCCCCCGAGGGACCGTAGGCAAGTGCCTAAAACCCCCCTTAGCTGTTCTAAAATCAGTGTAGCCTAAACTACGGACTCGAGTGGCTTATTGCTTTTCTAAAACTAACTATACGTCGACGTATTCATAGATAATCATTCTTCCTCCAATAAATATTTCCTCCATATGAATGGTTGCCATGCAACATCGAGACGCAGCCACATCAAGGACCGGAACAATCCGTGTTAGAAAATAATATTCACACATCATGTACATTATTTTCACAATTTCCCAGCATAAAAGTTGGGAAGGCTTAGCCTTCCCAAGCCTCCATTACGCGCCGCCCATCATGCCTCACGCACGAGCAAGTCGGTCTCTTCTGGAGTAGACGCCCAGGTAACTCCGCCATGATAATACCAACAGACCATTGAACAATGCGCCAGGCTTTTAAAGGGAATGAGGGTGTGAAATCTAATTGGTTTATTGCATGCTACGCCCAAAAGACACCCACGACTAATTAACTCAATTAAGACAACCCCTTTTCACTTTGAGCTGAGCGCAATGTTCACTTTTCACGCAGTCATTATAGCCTTTTGCGCTAGGACCGCCCCCAAAGAAACTGGCGCGAGTGACTTCTGACAATGCCCATTTGATCCTGATAATAGAGCCCATAGGGTTAACATAGGGGCAGGCAGATTTTTATTTTTAAAGGCCAGCTATTTCATGGATCCAGGATATTATGCATCCTGATAAAGTTCCCTTGGCCATTGGAATTAGAATAGCCCCACATCATCACATACCCTTCACCATAGCTAGAGATTGGCATGGTGCTTTTTCCAGTAGGCCCATTAGCCTGTTTGATTTGCATTGAGCTCAATGAGCATCAAACAGGCTAATAGGCCTACTGGAAAAAGCACCATGCCAATCTCTAGCTATGGTGAAGGGTATGTGATGATGTGGGGCTATTGTTATGATTGTTATGATGATGTGGGGCTTTGATTAAAATGTTAAAAGTTAAAAATAACTTGAGTAAAATAAAAATAAAAAGCAAACATAGGCTAAATAAAACAGATTAAAAAACAAAATAAAATAAAAGCAAAACACAGCACGATAAAAACATGAAAGTAGACCACGGGTGCAGGAGTGAGTTAGAGGAAGGCATCGCAGAAAAGTTTGGTTTTAGTCTGGACTTAAAAATGAAAATGGTGGGAGATGTTTCGATGTTTATGGGAAGAAGGTTCCAAAGACGGGCTGCATAGCAGCTAAAATCTGCCTCTCCCTGCTTGGTGCGGGTGCTGGGTTGTACCAGTTGAAACTTATCTGCTGATCTGAGTGATCTTACTGGGCTATATGTTTGAAGCATCTCTGCTTTTTAGAGAGGTACTTGGCCATTTAGTGATTTAAAAGTAAGTAAAAGGACTTTAAAATCAATTCTGTAGGTCACTGGTAGCCAGTGGCGAGATTTTAAAATTGGTATGATATGATCTTTTCTTTTGGTTCTGGTCAATAGCCTTGCTGCTGCATTTTGGATCATTTGGAGCTTTTATTGTTTTTTTTAGGAAGACCAGTGAAAAGACCATTACAATAATCCACCCTGCTGGTGACGAAAGCATGAATACGTTTTTCGAGGTCTACCCGTGATATGAATTTTTTTAACTTTTGCTATGTTTTTTAAATGATAAAAAGCTGATTTTGTGACTGCCTTCATGTGGTTGTTGAAGCTTAGATTGCCGTCAATAGTGACCCCGAGGTTCTTTACGGTTTCTGCTACCTCAAAACCTTTCGTTCCCAAAATGTGGCAGTCTTAAGTCTCTGTTCTTTTTTTCCCAAAGATGATTACTTCTGTTTTGTCAATGTTGAGATTGAGAAGGTTTTTAGACATCCAGTCTTGAACTTGGTTGAGGCAGTGGTAAAGGGATTCCAGGGGAGCAAACTCATTGGGAGACAGGGATATGTATAACTGTGTATCATCTGCGTAACTATGGTAACTGATGGAATGTTTCTTTATGATTTGGCCAAGTGGGAGCATACAGATTAAATAAAAGAGGGCCAAGGATTGAACCCTGAGGGACAACACGTTAGGGACATAGGAGCTGAGGCATGATGACCGATTGAAACATAAAAACTCCTGTCCTCCAAATAGGACTTTAGCCAGCAGATGACTGAGCCAGAAAGACCCACACAGCATTTAGTCTCTCTAATAGTATGCTGTGGTCAACAGTGTCGAACGCTGCGCTGAGGTCCAACAGCATGAGAACAGAGGTTTTTCCAGCATCTTTGTTCAGCCGAATGTCATTGACTACTTTAACCAGAGCAGTTTCGGTGCTGTGGTATTCTCTAAAACCTGACTGATGGAGATCAAGACAGGAAGTTGTTGTCAGGAAGGCAGACACTTGATTAAAAAAAATTTTTTCAATTGTTTTGCCGATGAAAGGTAGATTAGATATGGGTCTGTAGTTGTTAAGCACAGACCCATCCAGGTTGTGTTGCTCTTTTTAAGTAGAGGCTTTACAACTGCCATTTTGAGGGACTTGGGAAATGTGCCAGTCAGCAAGGAAGTATTTATGATTAAAAGCATATCAGTAGCTATTAGATGAAACACAGACTTAAAAAAAACTAGTGGGTAAAATGTCCAGCTCAGAAGAACTTGGACTATTTACAGTCTTTTCAAGAGTGGCAAAGTCAACTGGACTGAAATCTGACAGAGTGCTGAATTAGAGATTTTGTGTGACATAGAGGAGATGTAATGTCTTATGTTCTCTACTTTGCACTTAAAAAAAGAAGCAAATTCATTGCACTTATCAACTGATAGAAGCTCAGGTGCCAGATGAGGGGAGGGATTTGTGAGCTTCTCAATAGTGGAGAAAATCGCACGAGTGTTATTTGCTGTTGATGATGGTAGAAACATAAGACTGTCTCGCTTCACAAATTACAGAATTGCATTTGTGAAGTGTCTTTTTATGCATCAAATAGTTTAGTTTGGATTTGGAGTTTCGCCATTTCCTTTTGGTTCTTCTACATTCTTTCCTTTGTACTTTAACTGAAAGGTCATTCGTCCATGGAGCTTTCTGTTTGCCAGTGAATTGTCTTAGTCTTAACAGAGCAATATCATCCATAATATTTGTCATTCTTAAGTTAAAATCTTCCAGCAAGTGATCAGCAGTCCTTGGGACTGGGCTTGCGGACTCGAAAAGTGCTTGCTCAAAGAGAACACAAGTTTTGTCATTAATAGCTCTCTTACTGATCATCATGGAGTTATTCTGATGATAGGGGGACATGCAGACTTCAATAAAAATACGGCAGTGATCAGATAAGATTTAGAACAGATTTAGAGGCAGTTACACCTTTTGTGAGAACTAGATCAAGTGTGTGGCCCTGAGAGTGGGTGGGGCCCTGTATGTGTTGTGTCAGGCTGAAGGCATCAATCAGCGCCAGAAAGTCTCTTGCATGAGGGGTTTCAGGATTATCAACATGAATGTTGAAGTCACCAGATATAACAATGCTGTCAAAAGCCCTATTCGCACGGGATTAGTATTACCTGTGGACCTTTGGTGATTTGTGATGATTGCGGAGGATGCCTGAGATCTTAGTCCCGTGCGAATGTGCCATGTCTGTAATTTGTAAAGTAAAAATTCCGCCGCAAATTACCTACTGTATTTCGCCAAACACAGACGTCCGGTGATAATACTAATCCCGTGCGAATCTACATCTCAGTGATTGTTATTGCAATTGCCTATCTTTTCTACTTTCTGCGTTGTTTTCGGATGTTAGAATACGACATATCTGGGTGTAATGTTAGTGAAAATAGAGTAATTTACAGACGTTGCTTATCCCGTGCGAATGCGCTGCAAGTAACACAGAGGTGGGGCAGTAATTTGAAAATTACCAAAGGTCCCCACTCCCCAGGTAATACTAATCCCGTGCGAATAGGGCTAAAGTGAACACAGATTTCAGAGAGCAATTCACAGAATTATTCAAGGAAGACTGCAACTGGCAAACTGGGAGGTCCATATATGGTTAGCAACAGGATTTTTGGACAACTTTTGAGAACAGCACAAAGATATTCAAAAGAGGCATAGTCACCGTATGATGACTGTTGACACTGAAAAGAAGCTTTGCCATGTCAACAGAAAAGGTTTCCGCACTATACTTTTCCTACTAGGTCTAATGGATAGGCTAGGCCTCTTCTATTTTTTAGATGCGCTTTTAATGGTGTTGATGTTTAAAACACATTTTTATTTTAATAATAGCCAGATGATAGGTGATGCTTCATATTTTATCACAAATGTAGAGGCGAATTGGTCAGGGTCAGTACACGATGCCAGAATGTACTGGGAATCTGATTTGAGCAACACGTTTCAACAGGGTGTGTTATAATTTAGGGAATATTATCAGATCCATGTAGGCTAATAAATGTGGATACAATGTGGATAGAATGTTCTCTGCCAATAGTTAAAATAAATGTTAAAAAAATACAATTTTGAATGAAATCATTCTTGGATCATGGAGGAGATAAGTGTCTTGCAATATTATTGATATCTATGATAAGGACTAACTAGAGGCAAACATGACATGAGCTAACAAGGACATCTGGCAATCAACATCCATTAAACTTTCTGTCTATCAACGTCTATTAAACTATCTGCATTCAACTCTTAAACCATCTATTCGCGAGGGATAAAAATAGATAAATAAAAAAAACACTGGATTTTGACATCAACATTTTTAAAGGCCATGGCTTGAAAGTGGTCAGAGATAAAGTCTAGATAAAGGAAAGAAAATTGCAAAAATAGTTGTTGTTTTAAGGAATAGCCAGTGTTTTATGAAATCGGATTATTCACTAATTATTCCCCTAAAGTTAGATCAGTGAGCAAAAACATTTTTTCTCCGTGCATTCATGGTCGTAGTCCGGCAGCGTCCCTGCTAGGTTAGCTGAGAATAGTGAATGGAATCCTTTGTTGCCGGATAGAATGTTGTGAGTAAAAGTGAGCCAACAGAAAAAGTAGCAGTGCTTCGTCGTTTCTTCACCCCCAATATAGTCCCAAATTAATACCTGCCTAGGAAATCGCCTAGTCTTAATCTGCATTACCATTTGTACTCGTGCCACACAAAGTAAGTTAAAATTGTATTTTTGTTGGATCACTATCCAGCAACAAAGCATTCCATTCCCTATGTTATAACCTAGCTATTTCATATTTAGTTCATATCTTTCTAATAATTCATGTTTCTGTGACCTGCATAATACTAAAAGCCAACTAAGTGGCCTATTTTGTATTTCAATATTTCATATTGATTTTTGAACGATTAGACTACATTTTAATGTCATTACATTGTATTGGTGGTGTGTAAGTCTAATTGAGTGCCTGTCACCTACCTACAGACCTACATGAAGTAGGTTATCAACACCAGGTTGAGTATGCAAGTAATCAGGGGCCTGTACTACGAAGCAGGGTTACTGGCTTAGCTGGGTAACTTCGAGAGTAAGTTGATCACGTGTGGCGTAACTTCCCGGTTAACCCGTACTACGAAAGGTGGATAGGTTTTAACCGAGGTATGCTGCCATGACAATTTACGCTGCATCTCAAACCTGCTCCGAGCAGGTTATGTTCTTAGTTAACCCGAGGTTTGCAGTTAACCACACCCTTTGTAGGCGAAGTACCACCCCACAATGTCTACGTAGGCTACCTGGAAGATCCATTATTGGAGCTTGAATTGTAAGCGGCTCTCTTCGCAAGGCGAGGGTTTTTAAAGACCGCCAGAATCTTTCTGCATATAGCCTATATTCTCTATGAAAGATATAGGCTACATTCTCGGCCGAGGGAATTTGTTGCATTTGTCAGCTGATCGAGGCAAAATGGAGGCTATAAGCATAGGCAATAGCCTATAACATAGCCTACTTTCATAATTAAGAAATATTAATGCAAGCTATAGGTCTATATAAACCTTCTGAATGTTTTGAGTTTCATTTTCACCTGCTGCCAGCGGCACTGCCGTTGCATCTAAAATGTTCAGGATTAGATAGTCTACACTAAATCAGTCAACTGGGCTAAACATTCAATTATCATTATTAATCTACATGGCATGAATTGTGTTGCATCTGTAGGACTCATGAACTCAACATGTATTTATTTCAACACATTTCAGACATTCCGAAAGCTATTAATCCTCCGTAACACAAAGGCTATTGAACATGAAATAAAACTTTACTTATGCATATATCCGATCTGCAATACGTTGCCAACAGCCTTGTCTTGCTTTGTTTGCTGCCGACGTATTTGATATTTGATGTCGTACAGTGCGTTTTAATTCCTCGCAACTTTTTATAATCATTGCGCATTCCTTATCTGTTTAATAACGTGATCGCGTCATCCTTAAAAGTGGTTGCTTGCGCTGCAACCCGCCCATTTTATGTGAACGCGCACCAACTCGGATGAGGTTAACCCCAGTTCAACAAATCAACTTCTTACTCAGCGTCGTAGTACCGACTAACACCAATCAAGATAACCAGGTTTTGTCAACCCCGGTTAAGCAAAGCAAAGCAAACCCTGGGTTACATATGGGTAGGTTGAGCTCCCTTCGTAGTACAGGCCCCAGATCATTAACGTTCACCTTCTATTTATTGACATCAAAACTGCAGAGGAATGAACATGTTATTGGGCGGTCTCTTAAGGGGAAATTACAGCGGGATGGTCTAGGGTCGCACCGGGGGACTCCAGGCCAGCCTATCCAATCAGAACGCTCTATCTGTGTACGGAGTCCTTGAGCCCGCCTTAGCTCACCTTCGGCTTCCGATATTGACGCCAGGGGGCTGGACCATGCGTCCTCGCTCGACGAGTTGGGTGTGAGACTGTGTTGCACAACCATAGAGAAAAACGAAAGATGGGTGAGGCTAACGAAGCGCGCTAGTTTGGCTTTGGAAGAGTTAGACTTGGGCTTTTCTTCGAAGGTTGAGCAAAAAGAAGCACTCAAGTCATTCTTTTTAAAAAAGGATGTATTTGCCGTTTTGCCGACCGGCTACGATTGGTCACAAATGCTGGCCTATTACGTGCAGAGGCAGTTTGAAAGACAACTGTTCATCCCACCCACAGGCTTCAGCTCTTTGAATGGTCCGACCCCAGACTATACATTTCTGTATAGTTTGGCTTGCCAGGCTAATAATCCTATGGAGTAGACTGTGATTTCAAAAGAAGTCCTTGACATCTTTTAAAACATGATCACAGGTGTCTTTTCCTGCAGTTTAGAAATGTTCTGCTTCTAGCAGATGAACGCCCTATGTCACATTGTTTTTTGACAGAATAAATTATTTAAGTGCAGATTTGTACTAAGTATTGGCTTTTTTCTGGTATAAAACAAGTGTTTGCCTCCTTCAGCACTGACATTGTGTCCACAGACCTACAAAAGGGGCCTAATGTCTCAAACATAAATATATTCGTATATCATTTCATTATCAATATTACCATGTGTAAATATATTTTTTATTTTTTATTTAGATTTGTTGTTCCTTTTAAAACTTAAGTAACCCTCTTTTTACACAGGCATTCGGATGGGCAGTTTGGGCCTCTTTCTGCAATGTGCTACCTCAACTTTCTTCTCCTTACTCATGAGTCGTTTGGTGTGTCTCTTTGGCTCGAGGATGGTCTATCTTAGCAGTATGGTGTGCTTCACCATCTCTGCTCTTGTCATTTGTTTGTCCAAGAATGTGGTCTTGGTCACTACCATGTCTGCTCTGACAGGATTTGCCTATGCTACCCTGCAGACTCTTCCCTACACCCTCACTTGCCAATATCATAAAGACAAAGAGGTAGGACCTCAGAGCAATCCACATGTAACTTATTTTTAATGGGCATCTCTCACATATTTTGTAATATTTCAATGTAGTCACTATTACATTTGTTGTTGCTCTAGGTTTACATGCCAAAAGGAAAACTTAAAACCTTAAACAAGAATGATGTCACCATCACCAGGGAATCTGTGCATTTGAAGATTGATGATCATGGTGAGGTCTTGAACCATAAACCTGACTGTGTCAATGGGCACTCATATTTCAGCAGGGATATTTCAGAATACTACACCCCACAGCACTACCAGATTGGCCATCCATCTGATTCCACAGAGCAAGAAGATCATGATAAGCGTGGTGTTGGTCTGGATTTTGCCATTCTGGATGGCACCTTTCTGTTGTCTCAAGTCTTTCCAACTCTCTTCATGGGCATGATTGTGCAATTTACAAAATCTGTTACAGCTTACATTGCCTGCTCTGCAATTTTTGGTGCCATTGCAATTTGCCTTGCAAACCATGTCATTTTTGACCAAAAAGACTTGTAATGCTGACTACCTAGGCATATCAGTGCCACAAGTGGCACTAATGACATTTTTAGTGGTGTACATTATTATGTGAGAATTAGTTGCTATCAAAAGTGTTCAGCTAATGTCACCTTACAGACACTCTGGTGTTGTAGTTTTAGTTGATGAAGATGTGAGTAAACAGTTGAATACTCATGTAGTCATTTGGATTAATTGATAACGTTGAGTTTAGTAATAGTTCAAATGGGAAATCAGATTCTGTCCCAAAATTTTTTGAGTTTTGAGAACATCCCAAAAAAGGGCATTCTTGGCTGGTAATAGTATTTTTCTTGTACGCCTTATATTTTGACAGGCATTATTATGCTATAATCCACAGGGTCTTGCCACAAGTCTTACTTTGTTTATTAATCTAGTAAGTCTTTTTTTCTTCTCTGTCATCATCATTAGTCTGTATATTTACAAAGATTACAAGTTTGTATAAGGATTACAGAGATGCAAGGAAATTGGATCAAATGTCAGTGATATTCCAAAAAGCAGGTTTAACATATTCTGAGATTAACTTAAATCTCTCTGAGCTCAGATCAGCTGTCCTGGAACTGAAAATTCAGTCATTTCTGCAGGTGTGTACTCGGCATTAAACATACGCTTGACAACTATAAAAAGTCATCAACTGAATTCTGATACTATTACCGCAACTCCTTTGGAGATGTGCCAGTGACCAACATTGGTTTTGGCACATGCAGCACCATAGGAACCCATTCATTTTTTTAGTGAAGACCCACCGGTCTTCAGGTATAGGCTACCTCGTACGGGCATCTTGTTTAATCCAACCCGACCAAATTCAATTTGTGTATTCTATATCTGGCCTTAGTCTCTCCAGATAATGACTCAAAGTATAAAAATAACATGTTAATTAAAAGTTTGACTAATGCCTTTTTTATGCAAAAACGAAAGGGTTCCTATGGCAGAGACGCTTTGCTTTCCCCCATTTCAATATGGCGGCGGTGTATGACGTAGGAAGCTGACATCAAGAAAACATTATCCCTTACATAACTACGTTGGTAGTAATGGCTCATAGGAGTAGCTTTTCACTTCCCATCAGCTGTCTTTGAATAACAATTATGGATGTGTCCATTTTTTTTTAACCCTAACCCATTACAGCAAGAGAAAAAATCTCTTGAATTCTCTTTACATATAGCTGCAGATTCGAGTCCAAAGCTCATAGCCAGCCTTTCTTTGTGTAAGCAAGCGAGCTGAGGTAATTGGTACTATGGTGGTTGTGAACTTTCTGTGTTGACTGTGTCAGACTCTGTGCGTGTTCACATGAAAGGAGCAGCGTTGGAACTATATGATCATAAGCTTACTGCAGCGCTTTAATTAATATCCTACACAGGTTAATTGGTTTGAATACAGAGTTGGGTCATGAAATCCTATTCCAACAGACGACTGGAAATGAATGCAACTTCAAGTTCAACAGGTAAAGAAGGAAAGAAAAACAAATGTCACAAAAGCTGCCCAGCTGTAGTATAGGGTCAAACTCAGGGTTTGTTGAGGAAAACTTGCCAGCAAAACGGTTCTGTTCACAGTCAGTTATTGTGGTAACTGATAAGTTTTAAATACCTCTCATTCTGGAACAGAAGGTCCAGAGTTTCCTTCTTTTCAGGGTTAACAAACAGAGTTTAAATAAATATCCACTTTCCCGCCAGATCTTTGCGTTTCAAATCCTCCTTTCTCTTATTCCCAGATTGGTTTGCTATACAAGGCTCTAGACTGTGACCACGTTTTGAGTGTGCAAATCGACAAACATTTGACATGATGTTCATGCAAGTTACAAGTGCATGATGATCAGTAGGCTACACTGTTTTGGTGGTCCTCTTGTATGAGTACTATTAGCCGTAATTAATTACAATTAGCTGTAATATTTAATGCATTGTAAAAAAAAAAAAACTGATGGCCTAGGTTTTGTTTTGTTATATCTGTATCTATATCCGTAGCACAGCTGAATACACATATTTGCGATTTTAGTGAGTAGCCTGCTTCGGATGCAATTAACCCAGCAGCCTGCACATAACAATTACTCTTACAGACTACAAAGCTCTCCACAGTTCCGGCCTACCGACTCAGGTCCTGGAAAAACATTTCCCATTCATTTTCTCCATTGACATTTAGAGAAATCCTGTCCAGACTCAGACCAACCAGCTACTGGGTGTACCAATACCATAAAATATTTGATTTTGTTTAAAAACATAGCCTACATAAAAACACCAAAGTACAAGATGCAAAGTACAGTGTTTTTCAACCAAACGATAGTATACCGTGCTTCCTTTTGAATTTAAAGCCTAATTTATGCTTCTGCGTCGAACAACATCATAGTCCCCCCAGAGCCCTCTGCGTAGCTGTATTCCCCCCTCCAAGCGCCATCGTTCGACATGAGCCTCCAAAGGCAGCGATGGACAATTTCACTGGCAGAATTATTGTAAGTAAGAGCTACAGCTGAATGAGAAGTGAGTGGTTGACCTTCCTGCAGTCTCCCTTCAGTCTTACCCTAAGAGTCTGTCTCAGTGGTGACATCTCTTTGTTTTCTCTTCTTAACTTCAATCCTCATTTCAAAATAAAAGTCCATACTTCGACTGCTACATAGTCATGCCTGAAAGTGTTGGCACCCCATGCTAAAGTTGACTAAAAAGAGGAATATACAATCTTATGGAAATTGTAATAATTGTATTCTTAAGTAATAAAATGAGGAAATATCCAACCTTTAAGGACACCAATTTTCTGTGTGAATGAATAATGTATCATAAATAAATCAATAAATGTTTCCAAAAGATGATTTTAAATTCCTCTTTTTAGTCAACTTTAGCATGGGTGCCAACACTTTCAGCCATGACTGTATAAGAAATATGCAACATAAACTGATCCAGTTTTAATGGCCTTGATGGTTTTGGTGGAATTATGTAGTGGGATTGATGTTAAAAGTTTAATAGATGCTGCTAAACTATTTGAATTGAAATGTGCTTATTTTGTGTTAATTCAACATTAAAGGAACACTTCATCGTGTTTTCATATTAACTGCATTCCTAATCTGGTTTTCATCATACTAAACTCAATCTTTTAAGAAAGAATCTTATAGTCTGGGGAGGCTGCGCTTTCTTTCTACTGCACTTCGCGTCGCTTAAGTTTGTATCGCCAATAGTGTGCCAGGACTAGAGTATGGCCGTTTCTAATTGGAGCCAAAGGTTCTGGCAGTAAACAGAGGAGATAGATCTGCTGGTTTCCAGCCTGAGCTGCCGGGCGAGATTAAAATTCCCCGGAAGTTCAGGCAGGGTTCACCCAGCCTACTATATTCCCTTAACTAAGAAGAGTTGATACATACCTCTCACGTTTTAATTCGTGCACTCACTGGCTCTGGTGTGCGGCGCTACTTTGTGAGCACTTAGCTAGCCCAGTTCATTCATTAGGATCCAAACAGAAATGAAGTTAGAAGCGATCAAACACCTAGCCCAGGTAGCCAAAATTGTGCGGGCCGAACGCGGCCCGATTAAAACGAAAACACTCGGCCAATCCTCGGCATGAATCTAGGATAGGGTGACCAGACGTCCCCGGTTTCAGGGGACAGTCCCCGTTTTTGGTTGCCTGTCCCCGGGAAAATACAGAAAAACTACCTATGTCCCCGTTTTTTGAATATAAAACTTGTACGTATTTTAGTCAGATTGATGGTCAAACTGAATATGTCCCTGTTTTTTCCACATTTTTGGGATTATTTCCCCGGTTTTGGTCTCGGACAACTGGTCACCTTAATCTAGGACAGCATGCCTCATTTCATCACATTTCCATAAACGCGAACTGATTGGTTTGTCAGTGTTTGAACATTTGCATACACTGAATTTCATTGGCTGGCGCTTGCGCGATCTGTCAAAAGTTTAACATTTCTCAACTTTTTAGCGAAGGCAACGTATCCCAGGCTACGCATCGGACCCACAATTCAGTGCGGCATCAAATGAAGTCCAGCCAATGTAAAGTGAATGGGAAAACAACGGACAAGCGTGTGACTGCACCGTTACCCCGCGTTCACACTGTCCGTCAACAGATTTCATTGACTTTGCATGGGGCGGACTCGAAAGGAATTGTGGGTCCGTCCGTTCCTTCAGCTCCGCTGCCTCCGTCAAAAAAGTCGAGAAATGTTCAACTTTTCAGGCAGCGACGGATCCGTCAGCCAATTAGATCGCAGTATGCAAATATACATACGGCAGACAGGCATTCCGAGATCCGTCGACGGACGTAGACAGTGTGAACGCGCTATTAGTCAGGGAATTCCGGCGGGCTGCATCTGAGAAAAAAAAAACACAAGAAGACGGCATGCATGTCAGTCGACTCCATGTAGCACGTCTCTGTGACCGTAATATGCATACGTAGTATGAGAAAGAGACACGAGACATTAGCCTGGTCCTGACCATCCCATAATACTACCATTTCATTTCGTATTATGGTCTGGAATTTCTTTGCTCTGAAGCGCTTGCAGGAAGCGGGAAGTAACGCCCAGTTCTGGTTTGAATTGATTGGACAGCTCTCACCCAATCGGCGATAGTTACTCATAACAACATAGCGCAGGCGTTTAACGTCATCGTCACGAGCGCCCTCCCCCTTTCGCCCCCACCAACCCGTCTCTTCGTTTATTGGCTGCTTTCTGGAGGGGGGGCGTTCTGTTACAATTCTACCGAGCAGAATGCTCCACAGAGGAGCACGGCCAGACTCGTAGTGGAGGCAATCCTTGGCCGGAAGTACGTGGATGGCTCGCGAGGCTAACGAGACATACCAGTTGTAATAAAAATGAAATAAGTCAGTAGTAGGATTTTGTTCCAATTTATTTTCTTCCACAAGTCGAAGACTGAGCTCGTAAATAATAGGCCTACCCCCACCACCCCAGCTAGTTTTAGCCCCTGAGCCAATGTTTACCTTTGAGCTAATT
This sequence comes from Sardina pilchardus, assembly GCF_963854185.1. Taxonomy (NCBI): domain Eukaryota; kingdom Metazoa; phylum Chordata; class Actinopteri; order Clupeiformes; family Clupeidae; genus Sardina; species Sardina pilchardus. The sequence goes on along the minus strand of NC_085003.1, from coordinate 3,913,778 downwards.
AAACAGCTATCGTTACACCTTATTGATCCCCACCTTGCTCTACTTTAATCCGGCATGATAAAGAATTCTCGGTTGTTGTCTGATTGTTAGTTGAATTACATTTCTGAATTCTTTCTTTTCGTTTCATCTGGAGGTATGACGAAGGAACTTCGCGGACAAAGTGGGTCAACATTTCATTACTAATAACTCGAATTATTAGTAATGAATAATTCGAGTTTTTCGCAGAATCAGCAGAAGTCAGGCGTCTTCTCTCATCCAAAGTCATGCACACTCCAGTGATGACTTGAGTTGGCTGCATGCTTGACGATTGCTGCAGTAGCCGTTGAAATCGGCTTCATGCTGGTAAAAAGGGTCTGAGCCGAGCGCCTAGTTAACAGCTGTCGAGCAGCTCTCTGTACTGTAGGTGGCAATTGCGACTCAGCCGAGGACGCGTCTCAGCCGACAGCGCCACAGGTTTTACGGAAGCGGCCCGCTCCTAATTTCTAGCTGGGCACCGATGTCACAATTAATTCAGCCGACAGTGCCGGAGGTTTTACGGAAGCGGAAGCGTGTAATTGCCATGTTTTCCCTATTAAAATACAGTTAAGGAGGTCGGAGGAGTAGTCACACGACCAAGTATGGTGAGATAAAATAAAACGTGGTACATTTCTAAGCAAGAGGCATACATTGTGTGGTGGAATAAAACTTGGGAGCACTCCGACCCGGTGCAGTAATATTCTCACTCCAAAGTGAAACTGAAAGTGCAAGAGTGATGATATCATTGCGCCGAGTCGAAGTGCTCCCAAGTGTTATTCCGCCACACAACAAAAGTTATCCCTCTTACCCGCTTAGAAATGCACCACGTTTTATTTTGTCTCACCATACTTGGTAGTGTGACTACTCGTGTGACTGTATGGAGATGTTTGGTCGTTTTTAAATTCATGGATCCTAATGAATGAACTGGGCTAGCTAAGTGCTATCAAAGTAGCGCTGTGCGCCAGAGCACGCATTGAAACGTGAGAGGTATGTATCAACTCGTCTTAGTTAAGGGAATAACTATGAAATAATATTAATATGAAAAAAACTGAAAGGTTCCTTTATCTAAATATCTATTTTTACAAGCTTCAGTCGTGGGGGAAGGGGGAGGGAAGAATCACAGAAAAATTGTGATCGCTTTGATTCAAAATGTAATGATTGACAGCACAAATCAAACATATTTCGTCTTTTATCTATATATTTTGATTTATTATCACCCTTATGTTTTTAGGGTTGAAGAGGCGTGTGTGTGGTCCTAGTTTCACATTGGCAAGATCATGCCTTAAAAATCTCTTCATTGAGGTCAATATTGTTGCGTTTTTTTCATGTCTCTGGGAGCTATCAGTTGTAAGATTATGTGTAGATGAATATCTTCTTTTGTGTGTAATCCATTTTTTAAGTGCTTCAATAAATGATGATTGTTCATTTTACAAATTACACTGGTTTGTTCAACAGAACAGTGTTCCCCAAAGCAGTGGAATCCTGAATCATGCTATTGAATATGGTTTGTGATAATTGTGGTTTTATATAATCATGGTTTATGTACATGTACATGATTTTTTAAAAATTGTATATTAAAAGTACAACCATTTTAATATTCTGTCCATTTAACATTCATCTTAGTGTCTATCATCAATTCCAATATGTGCAGTAGATTTATGGATAGTGATTTCATGTTTTGGCTTGTATGTCACACTATGCTACCCTTAATAGTTTTTGAGGTATGCTTTTATCAGGAAACTTGTGGTAGCATGTTTAAATGTTTTGATAGTATAGGCTAATGTGGTCATGTGGAGGACAAGATGAACAAATGTTCCTGCTCACCATCAATGATATACACAGTGCTGTTCTGTGTTTTGGGCTTTTGTGTGTTTTTTAGGGTGTTAGTTCACTAGTTTTAGATCTAAACTCAAGCGTGGTTAACACAAAACCAGTGTTCAATTCAGAATGGATCTGGACCCTATTCATTTTCAATGTCCAAGGGGTATAATAAGCAGTGAAATTAAACTCTTGTCGAATTCCTTAATAAGTCAAACTTACTCAATCAATATTATCTTCTGAGAGTGCTCATTTATATACTAAAACAATACAATTTTACACATTTTAATATAAGATTAGTAACACTTGTGTAGTAGCAATCATGACTGTCTACTAAGATTTAAAGAAACTTCTGCTCGTTTTCTGAAACCACTGACGACACCAGAAAGGCAGTTGAAGTAGCTTTACGCCATCGCTTCATAACATTGCTGAACCTGCAGCATGATTTGCAAGACATCCCACGTTCCCATTTCAGATGTACCAATCAGGGCCAGGGCGGTACCTAACAGACTGTTTTGGGCTTTAGCTGAAAGGGGGGAGGGACTGAGACGTTGCCAATGTTCACATTTTTTGGCGAAGTCCTGGATCTTTGCAATCCTGCCCAGGGCAGTCAGGAAATTATGTTTTATGGAGTTGGCTAGGACCTATTCCTTTAATTGGAGCCATCAGAAGATGTGCTTAATGCTTAAACTTCAGTGGTTCAGACCAGTGATGGCCATGGCCTCCTCTTGCCACCATGTAGTTCCCCTCCCAGAAATTTAGAGCACTGTCAATTAAGATACTAAGATTTTAACAGTATCCGTTGCTTTGAGCCGTGAACCCAAAGTCTTTCCTCATTTTTGCCAAATATAATTTACTTGAGTTTTTTCTTGCAGCTGAAGACCATTTCGAAACATCCAGTTGATTTGGTTAATACACTGACTAAGAGATTCAATACAAGTAGACCATAGTCATATGGGTGTCATCTGCACAGCTATGATAGGAAGTCAAACTATTTTTGATTATATGTGGAAATGGAGGCATATTACTGTTGAACAATTATGGCCCCAAGATCGAGCCCTAGGGAACACCACAGGTTAAGGATGTTGGTGTTGATGTCCAGTTGCCAGTGGCAACAAAGAAGTTCCTTTCTTGTAGATATGATTTGGTGTCACAATATTCTAATAAAAATGCATTTGTGTATTAAGGTTTTTCATGTGACATAATGGGTTCTATAACGCTTTGTTTACCACACCTGGTAGTCTAGGGATGCGTTGAACCTATTGAATGTCATTGTCCACAGTTGCTTTTCGGTAAGCTCTGTATTTCAGCCATCAGTAAAGGTGTTCAATATTTGATGGCCTGTTACCCTGGGAGAAATGCCAAAGTTGTAACCTAACTTTTTTCTATTTTCTCTGTTCAAAACTTGGTTTACACAAAGATATACTTTCTCAGAAGCTGTGAAAATTGGCCAGAAAGGAGTCATACATGTCTTCTCTCTGAAAGATGATGCAGAATTAAACAATAAGCTATAGTTTGTTGAGAACTTCACTGAACAGGGACAAGTTTGGTACAGCCTTGACACAGCAGACTTTGTTCTAAAAGGCCTTTCAAACGTGTCATTAGCAGAATGCGTGTAAGAAACCAAAGGGCCTCAAGTACTTGTTCATTCAACTTTTGACCTATAATCTATATTGAGCTTGCAGAAACTCCAATCTTCGATTTTTCAATGACAATCAAGTGAAACAGACCAATTTAGCCGTCTAGCCCCATAGACCCCCATTGTTTTTGCACTTACTCGCCCCTAGCAGAACTGCAACCAATTGCAGGTACAATGCGTATCACACTTGAATATTAATTTGCCAATGTGAATGTAACGGTAAAAACAACAACGTTGTATCTAAGACAGCGGCAATATAAACGAAAGTGATAGTGGTAAGCGGGATAATCAACTCCGCGCCGTGCGTTTTATAGGAAAGTAATGCACTTATCGAAGTGTAAAGGACCTTTGAACGTGCATTATTTTCCTATAAAACACTTGATTATCCCTTACATAATGACCGCTGAAAGTATATAATGACCGCTGTCAATGGCAACGGGTTTTGTGGTTTTAATTCACATCTTTCATATCAATCCGCAACAAAGCCGTTCGCTGGTTGCAATGGAATTTCATTGAAAGTTACCAAGTATGTTGCCAGGCAACACCTAACAACTGTCAACTGTGGGGAACTTTATTTTGCTCGTTCTAGCGGAAGCCACCAAACGGTAGCCAAGTTATTGCTAAAGACACATTGAGTTAAGTTGCATTTCACGTTTTGGCAAGTAGCCGTATAATAAGCGGGATAATGTATAGAACACCAGTCATTATCGGAAAATAATTCCCTTCAGGACGATGCAAAACCCCTCCGCTGCGCGTCTTATTTTCCGATAATGACCACCGTTCTATACATTATCCCTCACATAACTGCTATAGCTAAACCCTGTATGTTACTTGTAGTTAAACAATGCCATCTAGTGGTGGTTTAGGTATGCAGTATTCCCGGATGTTGCCTGTGTGAGTAGTCTGAGGGTGTTTTCACACTTGGTCCCTTTCAGCCATCGAAACGAACTCAGACCGATGACTCAGCATTTTTTGCGCATATGTGAACACTCCAACCGTACCCAGACCCCTTTAAAACGAACCGAACTGAGACCACCTCGGGAGGTGGTCTCAGTACGGTTCGCTTAAAAGTCAGCGGTACAGTTCGCCTAATCCAGGCATTGTGAACAGAAAGCGCACCGGGTTCCCTTCGCCTTTTTGCACTGTGGTTTAACCTTCTCCGTTTGCCGTAGCTTGGTCACGTGACAGACATTTTGCTTCAAGTGAAAATTACCCAGGATTCAGTGCAGTAGGGGTCTGAGAGCTCTAGAGGACCTGGTGTGAACAGAAAGAGGACTGAGGCCCCAACAAAGCTTAACTGGACCAGGAAGAGAACCCAGTCCTCTCTCTCATAAACTCACAGTGTGAACACAAAAAGAACTGAGTTCTTTTTCTGTCGGTCCACTTTTTGGTCCACCTAAAGAGGACTGAGTTTGGTTCTTTTAAAGGGGACCAGGTGTGAAAACACCCTGAGAGTTTCAATAAAGAGTTGCAGATGTGTGGAAATTGGTCTCTGTGATTTAGCTGTTATGGATATATTTACAGTGTAAGTTTAATCCAACTATATTACACAATGGAGTTAATAGGAAGTGAACCAGCTCTCCCTAAATGGGCTCTGCTTCCGCTAACAAAATAAATCGTTTGCCACACAGATAGAACTTGTGGTAGGTGTTGCGTAGCAACGTCTTACTAGCTGTGTTTCACCTTCAATGAAATTCCATTGCATTAAGCAAACGGATTTGTCGCAGATGGATATGGAAGACGTGAATTAAAAGCACAAAACCCGTTGCCATTGACAGTGGTCATTATATAGATTTAACAGACCTCGTTGGTAAGGCCCATTCATGTGAATTTTCTGCAGCACTCTGAAGATAAGAGCCGTGTTATAAAATATGTTCAGGTTCAAGATGTTCAAGATTGTATGCTATTACACGATGCTGACTAACGCTGTCAATATATTATATAAAATTTTCAATTTTGAAGCGATTTGTAACTATTGTGTGGCCTATGCAGCCCTACAGCTAGCCTAGGCCTACCACTCTGCCTAGTTCGGTGGTAAACAAGTGACGTGACGTAGGCTACAGTAGGCCTATGTGAAAACCCATAGGCCTATAAACAGTTGTTTGAAATCGGAATATGGAAATGGGGGAAATCGAGGAATTTATCATACAATTGAAAGTTTTTCAATCAACATACTTAGATACCCACTACACTGTATTCTTTTTCTGTGGAAAACTATGATTTTGTGGGGCAAGATCAAAACAAGACAGAACAGAAGTATGGCATCAACATTTGTTAGGCCTACATTATCTAATGTATATTTTATATAAGGGGAATGTAGACATCTGAGATGTTGTACATCACTTAAAACTCATTAAAACTTAATTGTAGTCCCGAGGTCGAGAGCTTGTGGTGGAACAATTCTTACGCAGCAGTAAAATGATAATTTTTGGCATGAATTTTAGGGTTTTTCTGGAAGGTAGCTTCAGGCTTTCATTGATACATTTTTGATGAAAATGTCCTTTGACCTCGAAAATTTCCTTTGACCTCGCCACTTCGCCTCCAAAACATTATTCTGATAGGCTATTGAATGACTCAAAAAAGTGAACGGCTTGCATAGATATCTCTCGATGCTAAGGTAGCACACCATTAGTGATGTATTCAGGCATCATCAGGTGTTACAGGTCTTTCAAGACCAAGCTCTCATAGTTCCGGTCTCAGCCCAAGTCTGGTTTTGATCTTGAAATGGTCTTTTTAATAATCAGCTGTTAATATAACTGTAAAACCCTAAAGAAAGATTCATTGGCTTATAAAGAATATTTGAAATTTCTTCAAAACAATTTAGACCCATACTAAGTGGCCTTTTTGATCAGAAGCATCCAAATGTGCAAATGAATCATCCAAATGAATATCCTCTGATTGTCTAAACAACTTGTCATGAAGCTGGTTCTTTTAGACAAAAGTCCTTTATTATGACTATAACAGTGAACACTCAAACTGAGATGCATTCAAATTCGCAAACATTGGCTCAACACTCACTAATAGTTTGAGGTGGAGGTTCTTAGCAAACATACATACAGTGAAGGCGTACTGTTGAAATTGAATGTTCAAATTGTCACATTTGCCCTAACTCCCTTGAAAACATTATGGCTATGTATTAGAGCCTGTACCTTACATACTAAGATAAAGATACATACTGAGAGTGAGGGCAACAACAGGCCAAGCTGACATAGCTGACATTCCAGGCAAGCTGACATAGCACAGCAAAAGTGGCAAACATCTTTGCAGTTTTGCATTGTGCCATCCCCTTATTTCCTTAAACAACAGTCAACCTTTCATTATAATCCCCATAATAATTATTTAATGAGTTGATAACTATGTCTTTAGTCATATTAGAGTTGTGGGTGAATAGGTCAGCCTATGCATGAGGCCTACTGTTGAATTATACACTATTAGACCATGTGGAAAGTGCTTTTTAGTTTGTTTTCCCAAATTAATATAATTCACTTAATACCATTTGTGAAAATGAAGTGTACACCTAAATGTCCCTAGAAGACCGAACTTGATCAACAATAACCGAAGAAGGTCCCTGCAAGACTTCTCATTGCCATGTGGTGATCTCTGAACTGTTTTTACACCTTCCCTCTAAATAAAGAAGCAGCCCGTCATCACCACTAATCCAATTTTGGGAGCGACCAGTGCCAATCAGTGACTGGGCTATAGCCGACCATTTTGCCACCACTGCCCACAGTAGATTGTAGCCTTCCTCTCTCTCTCTCACTCACCACCCCCACCCCCTCTCTCTCAGTGACCTTTCTATTCGATAGGACAGCTTTAATGTCAGTGTGATATCATATTGCGAGCATGCAAGCGTTAGCATTTCAGCGGGTGGTCCTCTTCTTGTGCTATGTTCTTCATTGTGAGGGCATAGGCCGGTAAAACATGGTAATCACCAGTTTAATCTTGAGCTTTGCTCTGTTTCTGCTGGCTTCTGATCAGTTCAGTGGCTGTTGTTGCATGTTCGAAGTCCAGAACTCTGTTCCAAAAATAAGTCTGTGCCACCATGCCGAAGGAAGAAAAACAAGAAGAGTCTTATTTTTAGGGTCATTAATTTTGACCACGTGCCCTGAAGGTAAACTGGATGGCCACTGCGCAAAAGCTCTCCATCAGTATGTCCTACGAAGCCAACACGCACTGGACGTTGACAGCGATTGTTCTCTTTGGGTCCCTCTGTGGGATTGTGTCATTGTATCCTCTCTCAAACAGGACTAATGTCATTTTAATGGAAGAAACATGGGAGAACCTTTTCTCCCGTTCCGTTTTAGGGATCTCGGGGGAGAAATCTGACCTGAACTGGGAGAGTGACTATTTGCTTGGTATCAAGAGAGTGCGGAGGCTGTACTGCAACGTGGGTATCGGGTTTCACCTTCAGATCCTCCCAGACGGCAGGATAAACGGCGCACATAATGAAAACCAGTACAGTGAGTTGGTCCCCAAATAATTACAAGTCATAACGCATGTAGCCCATATCCCTGCTTTTTGCATGATAGCCAATCCATTATGAGAACAGACAAATGTGTCCCAAATAAAAGATTGTCCACCAGTTATGTAGATGTCCAAGCTCAAAGATGAGATGACTTAAGGCGCAAATTGTATCTTTATGTATACTGTCCATAAGTGAAATAATCCATTCGCATAAAACTGGTTGGATGTTTTGCACTGCATATAGGTTATGGAACAGTTGTATTAGATCAGTTAATGTAGATTCATACAGTTTTTTTCATACAGTATAGGATAGTTGAAGTTCTGCTGTTTGTAGGCTAATTCAATGTTTTGTTCTATCAGGTCTAATAGAGATCTCAGCTGTAGAGCGTGGAGTCGTTAGCTTGTTTGGGGTGAAAAGTGAGCTGTTTGTCGCAATGAATAGCCGTGGGAGATTGTATGGAACGGTAGGTATGATATCTCGGATATTGTCAAGCAATCCCAGGTATTTTCTGCATACACGAATGTCTTGTTCATTGAATTTGGCTAGAGTAATGGTGGTTCTGTTGGATAAAACCAGGCTTTGGATCTGACCAATCTGTATATTCCCTGTATCACCAGATATTACAGGTAGTCTAATGTTAAAATATATCCTATGAAAAAGTCTGTACCCTGTAACACCACATGTTGCAAATAGCCTATGCTTGATATTATGTATGAATTTTGCAACTTCAAGACGTTTTAAACTTTAACCAATTTGATGTGGATGACCCCAGACATTCATAAATAGAATGTTGACTTTGAATTAATAGTGCACTTACAGTTTTTTTTTTTCAAGTTTAAGTTTATTGTCATGTACTCATAAAAATAATTTATAAGTAATGAGATTCATTGTGCTTGAGTGTCTAGAAATAAATTAGAAAGAAAAAATAAATAATAAGAAAAGTGCCATCTTAAGGGGGTTTTACAGTTTTACATTACATATTTTATGAGGCTATTCCACTCAATAGCCATTTACTCAACATTCAGAGTGGATGTAATTCAGGAATAAATGACCCAGGTGTATCAAATTCAGATATCAGTTAATACCTAGGCCTACTGTACATGTATCTTATTGCTCTACTTATTGGAATGATCAGTAATCTTTCAATAGAGTAATTGCATTAAAACAATGAAAAACCCATCAGCTAAATTTGAGTTGGGATGTTTGTTAAAGTTTTCACTCAATGACTTTTTCAGAGAGTCTTCCAAGATGAATGCAAGTTCAAGGAGACCCTGCTTCCCAACAACTACAATGCTTATGAGTCTTCCAAACATAGAGGAAGTTACATTGCTCTAAGCAAAAATGGGCGCATGAAGAGAGGATACAAGGCCTCTATCGCCATGACTGTTACTCACTTCCTACCACGGCTATGAGCTAAACTGACAATGAACCACTAATTTGCACATTTGAGTTTGAGGAAAATTGAAAATCCACAGAACTTCAGAAGAAAGAGATGACCTACTATTCTGTTTACACACAAAGACATACTTTGCTAATTTCATCAGCAGACTTTGTCAAATATATTTATGTACTTCATTGTCTATGCTACGTGTAGTTTCTATTATAATTCTGTAAAGGACTTCTTTTATTCTTCTTTAAGAGGCTTGTTATGGCCCATGACTTGGGTGCTCATCACGACAGGTGCAAATTATACAGGTGTCACTGGGATAACTAATATCCTTGGCTTATACAGTATGTATACAATATACAGTGTTTCATTACCTCAGTGTGCATGATGGTTTCATAGAGAAACATGCTTGTTCACCACCATTGTTCAGATGACTATGGTCATCATTGCCATTGTCTTGTGAGTAAAACTGAAGAATTTACTAAAGTGATTCATGCTGTGAAATTAGGTGGTGCCTTAGCTTCCTGATAGTGGCCCCATAAGGTATGCAACAAATGTACTCAGTGGAAACAAATGGAATACTGTAAGTCTGTTAACACTCCAAAAAAGTATGTGTACTACCCTAATTACTATAGAAGGCCATGGTTATCTTCTGATTGTTTTCCTCATAATCAGATCAATTAACCTGTTGAGACCCTAAAGGCCAGAACTGACAAAACAGTTGACTATGAGTGGATGCTTGTAAGTGGACATTTTTCTAATAATGCTGCTTTATCTGACCAGTTTAGCTGCTGGACTGTGGATGAACTCCCCTTATACCTGATACCTTTCAACTGATATTTGGCTAAAGGTATACAGATGAGTACCATGGATGTAGTACTTAATTAGAATAAGATTATTACTGATAAACTTTGTGTGAACTAAGGATTTACTTTAAATGACAAGAAGAAAAGGATCTTTTGCTGTAGACCTGTGGACTACACATGACTAACTGAAATATTTTGACTCATACGATCAGTCTATGTGGCTAAAATGCTGATATTAAACGGCCCTTTTGTTGTTAATGGCCTTTAGTGGCCCTTGTCGTTGTAAATACAAGTTCTAGCTGTGTTTAGTGAGAATCTTCCAACCACGAGATATATACTACTCCTTTGCCCAGAGCCCTCTAGACATGAACCTAAAGTTCTATCTACGCTGAGCAGCCCTTTTTTTGGCAAATTGTGCGGTAGAACACCACTCTGAAGGCCGGCGCACACTGGACAAGGCGTCCAGCGGTGAGGGCTTGACGCGCAGGATTTAAGAACAGTTTTCTAACCCTGTGCGGCTGCCGCGTGGCAGACATTTCTAGTGGGCTTTGCTCTGTTAAAAACAATGGAGTTCTACTTTTTTTTTTCTTGTTGCGTCGTGCCACGTTTGTGTCCAGTGGGCGCCGGCCTTGACTTTTCAAACGGATCCTGTGGGCATGGTAATATACTGCTGCAATACTTGTGGGGAGTTACAGGTGGCACATATTAAGGACCCTTTTTATCATTTTGTTTAACCGATAATCAGATACTATCCCAATGATTACAGGAATAGTATGTACTTAATTTGGGAAGGCATTGTGTGCGTATCTGTTATTCCTTAATTCAGGAGATCTTGTCATTGCAGTAGTGCTTGTTTACAGTTTCACAAATTAAGAAATGAGTTTGCACATGATCGCATGCTGCTGAGGGCATAAATAGTAGTGTATGGTTGAACCGATATGGATACAGGTCTTGAACTCCTGAAACAGACAGAAAGAGGGGGAGGGGGGAAGACTTATACAGTACCTAAATAGCACTTTTTCCACAAATTTACCTCATGACAAACATTTGTTACCTATTTTATGCTTTTACTGATGATTTGGGACACTGGTGCCAAATAATTTTAGGGTGAGCTTTTTTTTGGATTGATAATTTTTGGGTGATCACTTGTTTTGGAGCGATAAAAAAAGTAACTTACTGACTGTTCTGTCTTTTAACTGATGCAGAAAGATACTCAGTAGTCTTCAAATCAAACCATTCCCCTGGGGATAATTGAGGATAATTTGTAATATTTGTTATTGGGAGCAATGTTGAATGCTTGTAAATTCTTAATAACAGCTACAGAGAGTTAATGACCAACAGGTCCCACTTGCAGTTTAAGTTAAGTTGCAGTGAAGTTTCTGTATTAATTCTCATGGACATCATTTTAACATTATCTATTTTTAATGGACTATTCTACGTTTGCCATTCAGATATACAGACATATGCTGATTGTACAAACCTCCCTTTGCATATTCTTCTCTCTTCTATTCAGAAATGCTGTGTGCCATTTTTTCAGTTTGTCTTGCAGTATAACCAGAAATAATTGATGAAAGGAGATATATGTCCTGAAGTCTTGCTTGCACTTAGTCTCCTGGGATGTTACTGGATACGATTTGTAGAACATGATTCCTGTGACATTAAACCTGCTCACAAAGAAAAATTTTGTAAGACTGTAAACACTGTACTGTATCTGCCTATGTAGCATGAACTCTACAAAATATCACACAAGGGTGACCCCTTGTATGTTGCATCCGGCAATATGCTCCTACTCCTAGAATCAATCCTACGCTGAAAGGACTAGTGCGCTCTTCAATACCCTTCATCTTAGCAAAAACTACACCTTCTGCCTTAGTTCCGATCTGCTGAAGTCATGTGTTTTGTGGGGGAGGGGGGGGGGGGGGGGGGGGGGGGGGGGGTCAAGTTGCAAATATTTACCATTTATTTTTGTACATATGTGCTGTGCACAAGATATAGATGTATTAAATTAATTATTAAAATGTTTAAAGCTGTATGTTTGCTGTTTTGTGTGAATGTACAGTAGGTAAGTCATTGTTTATTCATTCATCATCATCACTGTCATTATGATTGGAATGTGTTCAGACCTACCATGATCAATATAGTTAAGCACACCTTGTAAATTACTGTGGTGCCAGAAAGAACAAAAAAAGAGAAGTAGATATAATTTTACTCGCAACACTACCAGGAGCAAGATGGATGGAATGGATTCATTTGGATAAGCCAAAGGACTTAATTCTGGACCAAGTCTCGGCTCACGACTGAAGATTAAAACTGTGAAAGTTTTCTACTTTCCAGCAAACTCAAGACCTGTTAGCAACATGTTGAAGATGCAACAGCAGAACAGGCACACAAACAGGCCAGGTTGAAAAGGGTGTTGTTGTGCTCCATCATTTTGGTATTCAGACCAAGGTTTTATTACAGTTTTCCTCAGTTGTTGGTGCATTTCCCAGATCAGAATTTACATTTTCAAATGTTTTTACTTGTGCACATAATAAAAACAATTTCTCTCAATCTTGAACAGCAAATGCTGTCATGTTGGTCAAAGTGCACTAACTGGTTCCATGCTGAATAGTCCTACCCCATAAAACAAATGTATGTCATCGCTTGAATCATTACATGCACAGACATTGAACCAGTTGTTATAATTATTTGTCCTAATCGGTCAAGCATGTTTTCTACATTTCTGTTGGATTTTGTTTCATAAAGGTCTCCTAAATTGATTCATTGTATGAGGATGAACATATGTGGCCTGACCAACAGAAATGTCATGGGGGAATAAAAAGATTTACCTATACAGTAAGTTCTACACAGCTCTGTCGTTTCCAATGTAAATTTGTCAATTTATATTTTGCACAATGCTGTAAAAGCCTTCATTATCTTTATACTGTAACAATGTCTGTCAATAAATTGAAATATGAACAGTCCAGTGCAGTAAAACATATCCAGTCTCGCAATCAATCCCCCCAAACTATAAAGTATCACTTTGTAGATTTGAGATATATGCTGCACATCATTATTTTATATTGGAAAATACTTACAGAGTAAAATGGTCAAATTGACAGCATGATAAAACAGTTTGACTATCCTGCTCATAAACAGTGGTGTAAACATGTGTCATTCTGATTGCACTGTTTTCATTGGCTTAAATACTTGCTTTTGAGACAAACTAAGTATTTTTAGCAAGATATACTGTACACACTTTTGCAGGTTTGCATACTCTTTGCTGACTCAATAATAAGATATAATTTCAGAAGCACAATTTTAACAAAAAGTGAATTGCTACACATATCATCACACATATATTGCTTTTTAGTTGTATCTAGTCCTTTAACTAGAATAACGTTAATAATGCATCATTTTGTATTGAATCTAGAGCTTTAATATGTATTACTGTTTCTCTTTTTAGATGTTTATGTTTTTACTTTTTTACATGGCGCCCCTTCAAACAGTTTGTAGAATAGCCTCTTTGTGCTCTAAAAATGGGTGAAGTTGCACCACACTTACTTTATATTTCTTTGAATGACACTTCAATACATTAGAAATGTTCTCCAAAAATGGCATCAAATATTTGAATTATATATCGCAGGCCTAACTAGGCCTATTGCATTTTAGAAATTGAAAAAAGAATCAAATAAAAAATATACATTTGTTTCTAAAGCTAAAAAAGGCTTGTCCTCTTGTATGACATACAGTATGTAGGCTATCCTCTGTGACAGCCAGAAGACATCAGTAGACATTTTTCTGTCACATCAAAGGATCATGTAGGCTAGGCTATAATATTGTCAATTAATTACCATATTGCTATAGGCCTATCTTAACTCAGTTGGTACAGTAGGCCTATATAGGCTACATTTGCAAGTTTCCATAATTATGTTTTTTATTTATTTATTAGAATTGTTTTAGTTACAGTTGAGTAGGCTATAGGCCATGAAAACCACTCCATTGCCATTTTGATGTATTGTATGTAGCCTATGCATTTCTATAACCTTGGGGAATCCCACTCATTTAGGAATGCTACAAGAGCCAATCAAAGCGAAGACTGACTCAGATAGGCTGCTAAATTTGTCTTAAGAAAGCAGGTTGCTGATCCTCTCAGTTTATTTGCAAGTGACTGTGAAATTGTGGACTCTGACGAGTGAAGCTCCAATAGCAGGCTATGATACCTTGTATTCTAACATTAGTGCGACAGTAAGTAACATCAGTTTTGTCAATTTAATCATAACGCCATTAGGCTATGCCTGTCATGCGCTGCATGTGTTATAGCAATTGCCTAACCCCGGTTAATGCCACGCAAAGGCCATTGCCTCGACGCCAGGCATGATATTAACCTTTCGAAGTTTTGTGTCGTCTGTATGCTTCGCTCACCACCGAATCAGTAGTCAGAATGGCGAACCCCATGGACGGCCATGCTGAAACATTAGGCAGCTAATCTTATTGGTTTGCCCCTTTCTTGCTCTCATTTAGCTAGTTAAAAAACGACTGGCAAATAGTCGCAGTAAGTTCCATTTTTTAGTGCGGTTCGCTTTCACACCGTGATTAATTGCAACCGGACCAGAATTTATAAACAAAAGCACATGTGCTAGGTCGTTCAACCATTGGCTGGTAAACGTGTAGGTGGGGTGAAGAATAGGAAGTCAAAAGGCGCGTTCAAGTTGGCTGCGCAGCACAAAAACTGCGCAGCACAAGATGCACGTGGTTAAAAATCTGTCCACGATGGTCTAGATGGGCGTGTTTTCGACTCGGCAGTCGGTATCACATGGCCTCAACTTATCGCGGGAGCAAGGCGTGGCCAGGCGGCTGCTCCGCAAAAGAGCAGCCGGTCTGGAGGTACTGCGGAGAGCAGTGGAGCCTAGACCCTGCCTTCATGACGTCAGGTCTTTGCCCTAATTGGCTTTTACATCCCTGACGTGTGTGCAGGTGTTTAGATGCCTCCCCATATCCACAAGAGTCCGTGCGGGTCCGTGCCTCGTGATTCGTCACATGGTCAAGTCTAGACCACGGGAAGTAGAGAGTGTACAACTTCATAGCAGCGTTTGCATCCCCGCCCCTGCTGCCACCGGCAGCTCTCGTTGCTGCAAAAGGTCATTTGGAGTTGAACTTGAACACGGCTATTGTCAAAGTTGGCCCACGTAAATACTATGTTTGCGTACTGTACTCGTTATTATCCTAGCAATATAGTTTATACAGTTACAGCTTTGCAGAAGTGCTTGAGCGTCAAGACCGTTTGATGCAAGTTTAACAATATCATGCTCGTAATTTTGCAACGACGAAGACGTGCAACAAAACAGCTGAGAAGAGCTCTCATGTGTGTCCAACATGCTAACAGCAGGCCTACGGAAGACGGAACGGGTAGGAGATGCAAAATCAAATTATTGTTGGCAAAAAAAGCGTTAGCCCACTGCTGCTTACAGCTGTTGTGCGTCACGGAGCTATCCTACATTTCCCATAATGCGCAAAAACTACGGGAGCTCGTCAAATCGAAAAAAGGTAGATTTCTGTAACTGGGTCGGATCGAGGTCGGTCTGCTTTCACACCATAAACGAACCGCACCAGGGTTCGATAGGAACCGCTCCGAGACCACCTCCTCAGCTGGGTCTCGGTCCGCTTGTTTGGTCCGCACTAGAACCAAGCAAGAAACGAACTTGAGTTCGTTAGGCCCATTCATGCTCAACGTGTGGCAATTTACGTCCGTATTTTGTACGCACGTTCTATCCGGTGGTGTATTCATACCTCCGTCCGTATTTTACGTGTGAATGCATAGCGCCCCCACTTTTTCGTGTGGTATTCGTGTGGTAGTGCTCGGTATTGCAACGTTTCATCCGTTTCATCCGTAATCATAAGCCCCTCAATTTCGTGTCAAAGTACGGACGAAATCAACGGAATGAACGTTTGAAACACTCCACACGTATCCGTATCCGTATTTTACGTTGAGCATGAATGGGGCTTAAAATCGAACTAAACAAGGCAGGTGTGAATACCCCCATAGGCTAACCAGAAAATAAGTCTGAGGTAAGGTTATATTGCGAGATGTCTGCCAGTCAGTTTATGTTATGTTAGCAAACTTGACCTGCCCACAAAGTAGTTTACTGCTTGTTGGCGAAGTGGTCATTTAAAAACGTCACGGACAAATAGACAGTTTATAAATGGATAACCCTTATTGTAACCAAAATATGTCTGCGTTGAATTGCAAAGCTTAGGGTGGTGAACATGGGTAAAGTGGGACACTTTTGGAAAATCCAACTTCTCAGCTCTATAAGCAAACACTCTAGTAGGCCTATTATTTATCAATATAAGATATTTTTGTAAAGCTTATAGGTTGTCCTTTACATAATCAAATCATTATAATTAAGTAGCCTAATCATTGACACAGACCGAATGAAACTCCTTCAAAGCTCAACTGACACACCCCCATATTTTGGGGGGGCACATTGGTAAAGTGGGACACAGCATATTGTCAAAGTGGGACAGTGTAATTTCCAATGGGAACCATTTTTGTCATGGGAATAAAAATGGAAACATTAACATGTGTTTTATTTATTATTCTTTATTATTAGTATATAGCATCATTATTTAGTGTTATTCATTTTATACAATCATGTTAGTGAGCTAGCTAGTAATGAGAGCTAGCATGCTATTTGGTAATGAAAATATGTAGGCCTACATTCAAAAGAAAACTACATTAAAATGGTTTAAATCATAATATAGGAGCAAAATATGAAGTTACATAAAGGTTTACGATGCAAAATAGCACTTTTTTTGTGCCCTGTCCCACTTTACCAATACACTACTGGTAAAGTGGGACGGCAGGAAATTTGCCCGTAATTAAAACATTGAATCAAATAAATGACTATTTATTTTTTTGATACTTAACGTAGTCACATGAAAACAACTTAAAGGGATAATCCGGAGTGAAATGCACTTTAGATAAATTTTTCGGACTATTGGGAGTACGTACGTTGAGTTGACACCAAAATCATGTCATTCGGATGTATTTTGAGAAAGTTCGAGCTCACCGTTTTTAGCCAAAACTCGTTAGCCTGGAAGTGACTCGGGCATGTCCTTTCGCCGCTACAAAACGCTATTTTTATACCTCTTTTACTGTTCCAAACAACACTACACTTGCGTGGTAGTGAGTAGAGGGTCCCTAAAGCCAAACCGAAGTATCCCCACGTCTTTATGTGGTCGGATAGAGAGTCCAGAATGAATTTAATCGAGTCAGTACCTTTCCGGAAATGGCGCTGCTGCAGCTAGCAACGCTGAAACAACACTTTATTAACATTTCCGGAAAGGTACGGACTCGATTAAATTCATTCTGGACTCTCTATCCGACCACATAAAGACGTGGGGATACTTCGGTTTGGCTTTAGGGATCCTCTACTCACTACCACGTAAGTGTAGTGTTGTTTGGAACAGTAGAAGAGGTATAAAAATAGCGTTTTGTAGCGGCGAAAGGACATGCCTCAGTCACTTCCAGGCTAACGAGTTTTGGCTAAAAACGGTGAGCTCGAACTTTCTCAAAATACATCCGAATGACATGATTTTGGTGTCAACTCAACGTATGTACTCCCAATAGTCCGAAAAAATGATCTAAAGTGCATTTCACTCCGGATTATCCCTTTAACATACACATTTAAGGTTTGCTGGACTTAACACAATTTGCCTCAAGTTCATTAACAATCATTGTTTTTTGGGCTCCTGGCTTTGAAAGTAGTCTGGTCATATCATGACATCACACCCACACTGCCAATAGTATTTAACCCCTTACATCCCAGAGATCTTTTGGCAATAGGTTTTAATAGACAAGTCATAACTACATTGGAGATATGAAAAAGCATAGCTGTCCCACTTTACCAGTTGTCCCTACCAATGTTCACCCTATGTCAGTGCAGCTAGCACTCCCCAGGCAGCATGAAACACCGGGTATCAACCATAGACAGTAAAAGTATCAACACACTGGACAAGTTGAGCAATCACAGTCCCTGCGCTATACGTCGCGTCGAGACGAGGACGTCCTGAAATGGGCGTGCACCCCTCCACACCTGGGTAACATAACTGGAAAGGAAAGACATTCAGCCTGCCATTTTTCTTTCCCTAAACTGTTCACCTCCACTTCCTGCTGTACTGCATTCTGATGTATCCTCTCTCTCCTGTTCTTCAGATAGTTAGGGTTAAATCACAAAATTTGAAAATACATAAGTTATTGTAAAGATGTTACATAGAGGTTATTTACGAGGTATTGTATTAGCCTACTTCACTGAATACATTGTTGTGGGTCACAAAGCTGTAGCCTATTGTTAAATTGTACTTTTATTTTTTTACTTAACATGAAAGCTTAAGAGAAGTAACCACATTATACACTAATCCGGCGAAACACTGAAGTAACGCAGCGCCGCCATTACTGTGTGGCTGGCTGTTAAGTTCCATAGGCGGTTTTTGCACAGGTTAGCTGTAATAAATACACGTCCTTATACCTTATGTTGTTAATAAATTACCTTCATCGGTAAGTTTTGGCTACAGTCTGACATCATCTACCCAATGTTCCCTTTCACCTGACATTTTCTTTCATGAGCAGGACCTCTAGTCTTGTTAGACATTCTCTGACAGGGTGCTTTCATTGAAAAGCACAGGCAAGTGTCACTCGTTACACTCCGCAGGCACGCAGTAATGGCGATATTCAAGATGGCAGCGCCCATAAAGTTCGCGCTGGGTTTGTGTATAGGCCACAAGAAAACACGCTAACTTATCTCATACCTTGTAGTTAAATTCTACCCTGCTTGAAAAATGCAATGAAGTCACTCTCCTCCAAAAAACATCATTCTCTTAATTGACCTGCTGAAAAATGTTGAGAAGCCAGTCAAATAGACCTCTGAAGTTCGCCTACAAAAAGGAATCCAAAGCTGCCATCTTTGCCCATAGAGATCCGGGAGTTAACTGAAGCTAACTGCCTACGGCAAGTTGCATTGTAAGTTAGCTCTGAGGTAGCAAAGAAGTATCTTCACCTACTAAAAATCACAGTATCCACTAGACGGCAGTGGAGAAAACTGTGTAGCGAAAACGTCTGCATTTCCAATGGCATCATCCCCGCGAGAGTTTAACAGGTCACTCATTCTTGAGAATTTGGATAAAACATGTCTCACTAAGAAAAGTGCAAATTCTGTTGGAAATGAATACCATACCATAAATAAAAGGAATCAAGGTTATAATCAGGGGGTCCTTTGCACATTTGTGAGGTTCTTTTAACGTTTTTTTTTTTTTTAATTATTATTAATTTAATGATTATATGCTGGCCTATACCCTACAAAATCAGTTGTCCTCGAATAGGAGATGATAATTTTGACTTGATTAAAAACACTAAAAGCAATAATTTAAGTGAATGATACCTTTACCACATTGATACCTTTACCACATTGATACCTTTACCATATTGTTACCTTTACCACATTGTAATATGTATTAAATGTATTAAAAACAATAGTTTTGAACAATATTTACTATTATTTTGTGGCTGCTCAAAATGTGTCCCACATATTTGTCACCACTGTCAGATAGTTATAAAAAGCAATAAAATCAGGCAACTACGAGGTCTACTGCATTCTTAAGGACCCCATTTTCAAACCTTCAGCCGTACTGCATGCTCAAGATCACTCAAGCTCCCATTAGTTTGCTATTTTCTCTTAAAGTTGTTTATATTTTTGGACACTGCAACTGTCACAACCATGTCAACACCATCTCTTTGGTATACAAAATAGTAGAAGATTATAAAATAAATATATACTTCTTAAGAAGAGGTCTGAAGTAGCTAGCAACAGGGTGGAAACAAGGTGGCTAATGTGAACAATTCATGCATATCATGTGAAAGAGTAGGTTTTTGTCACCACCGTCAGATGTCACCACCGTCAGGTTTTCTGCATAATGATGGTGAAAAAAACCCTCCAATGCAGGGCTGTACACTTAGCTTAGCTTTTTCACTAGGAGCACAGGTGCTCCTAAATTTCAAAATTTAGGAGCACAGAACATTTTTTAGGAGCACTATGAAATTTCCTTGAAAACCTTATTGCCTTAAGCAGGATACAGATCATTCACATCAGTGGCAATCCTTGTCTCTGCTCAAACCCTCCACACACACAGAAAATGGCTTGTCTTGTTTCTATTTCATATTTTGAATTCAGAATGTTTACATTTTGTTAACAATTTATAGCATTTCAGGATCTGCATAATTACTTATAGCTTAAAATATTCATTAATTTGAATACTTCATATTGATTACACTTGTCTTTAATGATATTACAGGGGTGGTGTGGGTCTAATTGAGTGCCTGTCACTTTAAGAAGTACCGTAGGCCTACGTGAACATAATTATTTAGTTTCATTCGGTTTTAGGAAAATAGTCACACATAGTTCAAGGATACATGTTTTCATTAAATAACATGAATGTTCAAAAAACTAGCAAAGGTAAAGACATATATCTGGTGTAATAGAAAAGATGAATGTTAACTTCTGATTTAGGTATCCTATTATGGCATTGTGAGTTGTCCCATTCACTTTTTCCTTGGTCATGTTTAATTCGCTGGGTGCTTAACTTACAGTGGGTACGGGTTGAGAATGCACCTTTTCCCACGGGACTCCCGAAGAGATCCCGCAGGCTGTCAAGCCGATTTTTTTCGAGGCTAAGGCAATGTACCCAAACAACCACCAGGTGGCAGAAAGTTTCAACCCGCATTTCAACATTTAATGATGAAGAACGCATATCCGTCAATAGTCGAGTCCTAAATCTGATTTAATCATTAAAATGAAGGTGATGACTGGCGAAACTAAAAACTAGAAAATCGCCTACAACCTAACGCCGACACAGCTGATTCTTTGATTGATTCTAAGCTGTTTTGATGTAGGGGATGGGTAAACTGGCGCGCTACAAACATGCTACCAATCAAATGTAATATTAGTAGGACTAGCCTACTTAGACACTTTAGTCATAGGCAACGTTGCCATGTTAATTTGGGCTAGAAGTGCTTGCTTGTGGTGGCGCTCCTGTCCGCTGCTTCTCCCGAATTGTGTTTGGCAAATTTGGTATTGGGGGAAACGCGGAGAAAAGAGATGGTCAGTCCTCGTATTTTTTCTTCACGTTTCGGCTAAGTAATAAGTTAAAGTCTTCTTCCGTATTGAACAGACGCTCGGCATGTCAGATTGCAGTTGCAGAGTTTTCGAATGTTTTACAACCCAGCTGGTATCCCCTGTTCATTCCGACATATCCCCACGGCGGTATTTAACTTTTTTTTTTCAAACAACGTGCCATTCCGACATGAGGTCATTAATAGGCTATTAATGTCATAACTATTAGGCTATCATTAGGTTTACTATGCATGGCTGTAGGCAGCTATGAGGCCACTGAGATCTGGACCTCATCGGTTTTGAGAGCTGGAAATACATGTTTGCTAAATATCGGTAGGCCTATATTGTTGTGCATGTTGCGTTCGCGACTCGGGGAAGTGAAAGCAGTTCTGTATAGACATTGCAAGTTTTCATGGTGATCATCGGCTGTAGCTGATTATGAAAGCCGATTGGAATAAGTTTAGAGCGAACGTTTCAACTATGTTTGCCATGGTAGACAAAAACACTCAAATAAAACAATAGCCTAAACTAGAAATGCAATTCCAAGGAATTACCAGTGCATGAAAATGCAAAAATAGATAGATAATGTAGATATGGTTACTAAGGTGTAGCTAGGGTAAACATGGTGGTTGCATAGTTTACAGAGTGTTGATAGTGTGAAGGTAGACAGTTTAAAGATGAAACATTCCAGTTCTAACTTAACTAATGATTTATATTCATGTTAAAATGTTGATTAGCTAACTTAGCTAATGATTTCTAGCAGTTACGCTAAAATGCTAATTATGCTAGCAATGCTAACTTTACTAACAATGCTAACCAGGTTGATTAGCTAACTTAACCGATGATTTCTAGCAGTAATGCTAAAAATGCTAACAATGCTAACTATGCTAAAAATGCTAACCAGGTTGATTAGCTAACTTAGCTAATCATTTCTAGCAGTTATGCTAAAAATGCTAACTATGCTAACAATGCTAACAATGCTAACTATGCTAACCATGCTAACTAGCTAACTTGCTAGTGAGGACTTTTATTTTGAAACATTTGTTGCTAGGGTATCCATGGTGGCCACTATCAGGAAACAAGAAGTTACTGCAATATAATGATGTTGGTTGCTATGGAAACGGTCATAAACGCTTAATTTTAATGGTTGCTATGTTGGTTGCTAGGTACATGGAGGTTTCATGTAGTTGACCGGAGGCATGGCTGATGATAACTGACAGTGGGAATGGTTGAACAGTTAAATAGATTAGTAGTTTCAATGGTTAAATGATTTAATAGTGTATTATTGCAGTGAGGACTTTAATTTTGAAACAGTTGTGGACAGAGGAAACAGTTTAACAGGCATGTGTAGTCTTCACAGAGAATGTATGCTTAAAGCCTGAGAGAGAGAGAGAGCTGCTGCAGCTGGCCTGGCCACCTGGCAGAAGATTCTAATTGCCCTATTATGATGTCATAATCACAATGTTAAGTCTATGGGGAAATTGTCATTTTAATTAATTAATAGTTAAAAAAGTATAAAAGTTACAAAGTTGAAAAATACAAAGCCCGGATGGCCTAAGTAAGACCTACGCAGCGCAGTTTGAATGAAGTTTCTACGTTAAACGGTTGAAGCTCCATTAAGTGCGTTAGAAGAAGAAGAATAATAACTAGAAATGCAATTCCAAGGAATTACCAGTGCATGAAATGCAAAAATAGATAGATAATGTAGATATGGTTACTAAGGTGTAGCTAGGGTAAACATGGTGGTTGAATAGTTTACAGAGAGTTGATAGTGTGAAGGTAGACAGTTTAAAGCTGAAACATTCCAGTTCTAACTTAACTAATGATTTCTATTCCTGTTAAAATGATAACTATGGTAACAATGATAACCAGGTTGATTGTTAACTTAGCTACTGATTTCATGCAGTTATGGTAAAAATATTAACTATGCTAACTATGCTCACAGTGCTAACCAGGTTGTTTAGCTAACGTAACTGATGATTTCTAGCAATAATGCTAAAAATGTTAACTATGCTAACAATGCTAAAACTGCTAACAATGCTAACCAGGTTGATTAGCTAACTTAGGTGATGATTTTTGCAGTTGTGTTAAAAATGCTAACTATGCTAACAATGCTAACTATGCTAAAAATGCTAACCAGGTTGATTAGCTAACTTAGCTAATCATTTCTAGCAGTTATGCTAAAAATGCTAACTATGCTAACAATGCTAACTATGCTAACCATGGTAACTAGCTAACTTGCTAGTGAGGACTTTTATTTTGAAACATTTGTTGCTAGGGTATCCATGGTGGCCACTATCAGGAAACAAGAAGTTACTGCAGTATAATCATGTTGGTTGCTATGGAAACGGTCATAAACGCTTAATTTCAATGGTTGCTATGTTGGTTGCTAGGTACATGGAGGTTTCATGTAGTTGACTGGAGGCATAGTTGATGATAACTGACAGTTGGAATGGTTGAACAGTTAAATAGTTGAGTAGTTTCAAGGGTTAAATGATTTAATAGTGTATTATTGCAGTGAGGACTTTTATTTTGAAACAGTTGTGGACAGAGGAAACAGGATATGTAGTCTTCAGAGAGATTGTATGCTTAAAGCCTGAGACAGAGAGAGCTGCTGCAGCTGGCCTGGCCACCTGGCATAAGATTCTAATTGCCCTATTATGATGTCATAATCACAATGTTAAGTCTATGGGGAAATTTTAATAGTTTTTAATTAATAGTTCAAAAAGTATAAAAGTTACAAAGTTGAAAATTACAAAGCTCCCATGGCCTAAGTAAGACCTACGCAGCGCAGTTTGAATGAAGTTTCTACGTTAAACGGTTGAAGCTCCATTAAGTGCGTTAGAAGAAGAATAATAATAACTAGAAATGCAATTCCAAGGAATTACCAGTGCATGAAAATGAAAAAAAATATAGATAGATGATGTAGATATGGCTACTAGGGTGTAACTATGGTAAAGATGGTGATTGTATAGTTTACAGAGAGTTGATGTGTGAAGGTAGACAGTTTAAAGCTTAAACATTCCAGTTGTAACTTAACTAATGATTTCTAAAAGGTATGTTAAAATGTTAACTATGTTAACAATGATAACCAGGTATATTGGTTTACTTAGCTAATGATTTCTAACAGTTATGGTAAAAATGCTAACAATGCTAACTATGTTAACAATGCTAACCAGATTGATCAGCTAACTTAACTAATGATTTCTAACAGAAATGTTCAAAATGCCAACTATGCTAACAATGCTAACTATGCTAACAATGCTAACCAGGTTGATTAGCTAACTTAGCTAATCATTTTTAACAGTTATGCTAAAAATGTTAACTATGCTATGCTAACCATGCTAACTAGCTAACTTGCTACTGAGGACTTTTATTTTGAAACATTTGTTAATAGGGTATCCATGGCTGCCACTATCAGGAATAAAGAAGTTACTGTAGTGAAATCATGTTGGTTGCTATGGAAACGGTCATAAACGCTTAATTTTAATGGTTGCTATGTTGGTTGCTAGGTACATGGAGGTCTCATGTAGTTGACTGGAGGCATAGTTGATGATAACTGACAGTGGGAATGGTTGAACAGTTAAATAGATTAGTAGTTTCAATGGTTAAATGATTTAATAGTGTATTATTGCAGTGAGGACTTTTATTTTGAAACAGTTGTGGACAGAGGAAACAGTTTAACAGGTATATGTAGTCTTCACAGAGAATGTATGCTTAAAGCCTGAGAGAGAGAGAGAGCTGCTGCAGCTGGCCTGGCCACCTGGCAGAAGATTCTAATTGCCCTATTATGATGTCATAATCACAATGTTAAGTCTATGGGGAAATTTTAATAGTTTTTAATTTATAGTTTAAAAAGTATAAAAGTTACAAAGTTGAAAAATAAATAGCACGGGTGTCCTAAGCAAGACCTACGTTACAAAGTTTGAATGAAGTTTCTACGTTAAACGGTTGAAGCTGCATTAAATGCGTTAGAAGAAGAATAATAAGAAGAAGAAGCCTAGGAAGAACAGTACAGTGCATTTTCATGCACTGTAATAAGAAAAAGCCTAGGAAGAACAGTACAGTGCATTTTCATGCACTGTAATAACTAGAAATGCAATTCCAAGGAATTACCAGTGCATGAAAATGCAAAAATAGATAGATAATGTAGATATGGTTACTAAGGTGTAGCTAGGGTAAACATGGTGGTTGCATAGTTTAAAGAGAGTTGATAGTCTGAAGGTAGACAGTTTGAAGATGAAACGTTCCAGTTCTAACTTAACTAATGATTTCTATTCATGTTAAAATGTTGATTAGCTAACTTAGCTAATGATTTCTAACAGTTACGCTAAAAATGCTTATTATGCTAGCAATGCTAACTTTACTAACAATGCTAACCAGGTTGATTAGCTAACTTAACCGATGATTTCTAGCAGTAATGCTAAAAATGCTAACTATGCTAACAATGCTAAATTTGCTAACAATGCTAACCAGGTTGATTAGCTAACTTAGTTGATGATTTTTTGCAGTTATGCTAAAAATGCTAACTATGCTAACAATGCTTACTATGCTAACCATGCTAACTAGCTAACTTGCTAGTGAGGACTTTCATTTTGAAACATTTGTTGCTAGGGTATCCATGGTGGCCACTATCAGAAAACAAGAAGTTACTGCAGTATAATCATGTTGGTTGCTATGGAAACGGTCATAAACACTTAATTTTAATGGTTGCTATGTTGGTTGCTAGGTACATGGAGGTTTCATGTAGTTGACTGGAGGCATAGTGGATGATAACTGACAGTTGGAATGGTTGAACAGTTCAATAGTTGAGTAGTTTCAATGGTTAAATGATTTAATAGTATTATTGCAGTGAGGACCTTTATTTTGAAACAGTTGTGGACAGAGGAAGTAGTGAAACAGGATCTGTAGTCTTAATGATATTGTATGCTTAAAGCCTGAGACAGAAGGTGCCTCTCATAGCGTTTTCGCGTCCTCTCTCGCTCCTCACTGATCTACATAAAGAATGATGGAGCGGCAACAATGGGATAGTCTAGCCCTTCTTCTATCTTTCTTTATGTAGATCATTGAGGATCGAGGAGCGAGGGAGGACATATAAACGCTGCTTGAGAGGGACCCACAGTAAATACTTTAAAAGTTGTATGTAGATAGTCTAATTAATGTTGATAGACAGAATGTTTAATGGATGTTGATAGGCAGATTGTTTAATAGATATTGATTGACAGTTTAATGGGTGGATGAGTGAATGGTCTGAAGAAGATGAATGGATAGAAGGTTGGATGGAATGTGCCTTATATTCTTGTTAAGAGAGACACTGATACAGCTCTCTGAGAGTAGTTGACACAGGTGTAATCAATTTAACTGGCTAGTCTTAAGAGAGCCAGAGTACTCTTAAATTCTGAGACAGAGTAAATCATTTAAAAGTTGAATGTAGATAGTCTAATTAATGTTGATAGACAGAGAGTTTAATGGATGTTGATAGACAGATTGTTTAATAGATGTTGATAGACAGTTTAATGGGTGGATGAGTGAATGGTCTGAAGAAGATGAATGGATAGAATGTTGGATGGAATGTGCCTTATATTCTTGTAGAATGGAGAGACACAGCTCTCTACTGAGAGTAGTGGATACAGATACAGGTGTAATCAATTTAACTGGCTAGTCTTAAGAGAGCCAGCCTGAGACAGAGTAGATTGTTTAAAAGTTCAATGTAGAGCGTCTAATTGATGTTGATAGGCAGACTGTTTAGAATGGGTGGATGAG
Organism: Sardina pilchardus; assembly: GCF_963854185.1. NCBI lineage: Eukaryota > Metazoa > Chordata > Actinopteri > Clupeiformes > Clupeidae > Sardina > Sardina pilchardus. The sequence goes on along the minus strand of NC_085003.1, from coordinate 3,886,738 downwards.
TGAATGGTTTGAAGAAGATGAATGGATATAAAGTTGGATGGAATTAGGAGGACTTATTTTGATACTGTTGTGCGCAGAGGATACAGGGGAACAGAATATGTAGTCTTCAGAGAGGAGCCTGAGAGAAACTGACAGTTGGTGCCCAGGTGGCTGACCAGCTGGGGTAACATTCTAATTGCTGCCGTGATGTCATAATGAGCAATGTTAAGTCTATGGGGAAATTGTAATAGTTTTTAACTAATAGTTTAAAAAGTATAAAAGTTACAAAGTTGAAAAGTCATAGCACACATGTCCTAAGTAAGACCTACGTAACGCAGTTTGAATGAAGTTTCTACGTTAAACGGTTCTAGCTGATTTGCGTGCGTTAGAAGAAGAATAATAAGAAGAAGCCTAGGAAGAACAGTACAGTGCATTTTCATGCACTGTAATAAGAAGTTTTGGAATAACAGTACAGTGCATTTTCATGCACTGTAAAAATAACTGTAGTGCGTAATGGACACTGCTCTATATCCTAAATAATTTTCGAGGTTCGCCATTTGGTAATATGACCTATCCTTACTGACAATAATTTAGATTGAGCACAACTAAAGTTGCACGAAGGCAAAATACAGTCCTAAAAGCCTATTCTATATAGCCGGGCCAATTAGCCTATATTGTAGATGTGCAAAAGCAGCATTTGCGTGCGTGCTTGCCGGTGAGGTGTAGCCTACAAAAATGAGCATAACATCTGATTATTAAAGTATGGCTATAGGATATAGGCTACTGGTAAGAGAAGAGCTGGTTTAAAATTCAAGTGTAGTAAAAAAGTTTGTGCACATCCCCGGTCAAGGTGCAGAACAAGAGTAAATCATAAAAAATGGAAAAAGGTTCGCACACTTGAAATCCTTCTTTTTCAATTTTCTTTTCTTTTCTTTAGCACAAAGGAATGACGTTTCGACCGTGTGGTCTTCTTCAGATTAAAATTCAAGTAACGTGCGCTATTTAACCCCTCGAGACCGACTGTATTGCAGTCTGCTGACACAGCCAGACGACTCTCCCAACCCATTCATTTGTTTTGGGCACGAATGAATGGGTTTGCCCTTAGTTTAAATGGAGGCCGGGGAGAGCGCGCGGCAGCTATTGTTATGTATGGAGCTGGCTTAACAAAGTTATATATGTGCATTATATATATATAGATATATATATATATTCCTGCATGCTGCATTACCGTGACCCTTGTGGATGATTTTTTCTCATTGGAATACAGCAGGAAAGGATGCCTTTTATCTAACAAACGCAAAAGCTGAGATTGTTGGAAGGACTAGGCTACTCAACAAACTTGTTTTTCGTTTCTGGGAGATCTCGTTATCGTTTTGGATTGTCGGATTTTTATACTTATTGTTTGGACTTATGGACAATGAACTTTGAGGGGTGGTTGTTAGTGCTTTACAAAGCTTTGTGTTAATAAGTGTCGGTCCTCCTGTCCTTCAGCTCACTGCGCGATGCAGTTGTGCATAGTGGCCACGAAGTCATTAACTGTTTACGACACAATACAGTGTGATATTTGTGTTTTTCGTTTCTTAGATTTAATGCATGTTTGACATGTAAACAGGCCTTCTGTCCGTTAACTTAAAGCCTGCTTTTGCATGGGGTGCTCGCATCCGCCCGTAACCTTATGGCTATTAGGCTTAGGCTATTATGTGCATACTGCGTAGTGGCAGTATACTCTTGATTATAATAAGAGGCAAATTGTTACAGGACAACTTAAACTGACTTCCCCAATGCTTCCCCGCAGCACATTACATTTTAAAAGCATATAATATAGGATGATCAAAGTCTATGGACTTGCTATATTAAATCCAGTAGCCTAATAATTAGGCTATGTGCCACGTCCGATTTCGCAAGTGATGTAGTAGGCTACATTTAAAAATCGACAGCCGTCTGTGAGACTATCCATTTCATGAAGAGCAATTGTCTTGTGCGATCATTCCCCCTCCCCCACACTCGTCTAACCAGTTCACTAGACATTATAGCCTACCTATATGCAGCATTGAGGACGACTGCCTCTCTCTCGACAGACACTTGAGCCTGACACTAGGGCTCGGGATCATGACATCAAAACTTCGCGGGCACAGCCATATTGGCAGCTTCACTCCTTAAGGCTGGCTTACATTGCACGATTTTGGCCTGTTTTAACAGTCGGCGACTAAAGCCTACCTTACATTGACAGACTTTGCAAAGATTTGGAAAAGATTTTTGAAAGACTACTGTCTCAGACCCTCTCACATCTAAAGACAAATCATTGAGTTTCTAGTCACAGTCTAGTCACAGGCCAGTCTCAGATTAGGATTTTGCAAAGACTGTGGGTCACTATTTACAAGACTGCTGCTAGATTCCTTCAAATTATTTCCATCGTGCAATAGGCTACACGTCATCATTAACAGGAACTCACATAATAGCCTACTCATATCAAAGTAATTTTTTCGCGTTTCTGCAGCATTGTTTGATGTGTGACATCACTAACAGATATAGAGTTGTTCTGTCACGTAGAACAGCCGTCTAATAAATTATAAGAAATGAAATAACAAATAATCATATAGGCTACAGCTGTCGCCTATTTTGCCCCTTCCTGTTTCATGTTCGACCGTGGTTACTATTGGTTTTTAATGTTCACGTCACTATTTGCATGAGCCACGACTGAAAAGACTTCCGATAATATCAAACATGTTTGATATTGTCGTAACGGCAAAACTAGAAAAAGACTGCCTCCGACGGACTTAAAACCGCTAAGATTGGCACCTTACACTAAACGATTTAGATGACGGGAGCGCGCTGCGATTCTAGTACAACTCCCAAGATTGCCGCCCGATTTTGGAAATGTAGTCGCCGACTGTTAAAACAGGTCAAAATCGTGCAATGTAAGCCAGCCTTAAATTTCCAAAATCGGAAATCTTGGGAGTTGTACTAGAATCGCAGCGCGCTCCCGTCATCTAAAGCCTACCTTACATTGACAGACTTTGCAAAGATTTGGAAAAGATTTTTGAAAGACTAGTCTCAGACCCTCTCACATCTAAAGACAATTCATTGAGTTTTTAGTCACAGTCTAGTCACAGGCCAGTCTCAGATTAGGATTTTGCAAAGACTGTGGGTAACTATTTACAAGACTGCTGCTAGATTCCTTCAAATTATTTCCATCGTGCAATAGGCTGACACGTCATCATTAACAAGAACTCACATGATAGCCTACTCATATCAAAGTATTTTTTTCGCATTTCTGCAGCATTGTTTGATGTGTGACATCACTAACAGATATAGAGTTGTTCTATCTCGTAGAATAGCCGACTAACAAATTATAAGAAATGAAATAACAAATAATCATATAGGCTACAGCTGTCGCCTATTTTGCCCCTTCCTGTTTTCGTGTTCGCGAGAGGTTACTATTGGTTTTTAATGTTCACGTCACTGTTTGCATGAGCCACGACTGAAAAGACTTCCGATAATATCAAACATGTTTGATATTGTCGTAACGGCAAAACTAGAAGAAGACTGCCTCCGACGGATTTAAAACCTCTAAGAGTGGCACCTTGGGCCCCAGCCGTAGCGCGACTGGCTGGGGCACCTGCACCGCACGCCGGCGACCCGGGTTCGATTCCCGCCCGGTGGTCCTTTCCGGATCCCACCCCTACTCTCTCTCCTGCTTGTTTCCTGTCATACTCTCTACTGTCCTGTCCAATTAAAGGCATAAAAACCCCCAAAAAATAATCTTTAAAAAAAAGATTGGCACCTTGCACTAAACGATTTAGATGACGGGAGTGCGCTGCGATTCTAGTACAACTCCCAAGATTTCCGCCCGATTTTGGAAATTTTGTCGCTGACTGTTAAAACAGGCCAAAATCGTGCAATGTAAGCCAGCCTTTAATTGTTTAGTTTAAGGTGCCAATCTTAGCGGTTTTAAGTCCGTCGGAGGCAGTCTTTCTCTAGTTTTGCCGTTACGACAATATCAAACATGTTTGATATTATCGGAAGTCTTTTCAGTCGTGGCTCATGCAAATAAAATCGCTCAGAAATCGTTGTTTTGCTTGACTGACCAGTTTCATCGAAAACAGTAATATTTCCTCCCGCCCCCAGGGTCCCTATCCGCTATTGCAACCTTGCAGTTTCTGCAGGAGACGATCGCAAGAAGAACCACGCTTGCAAGTTATATATTTTTATATAGCCTATATATGTATAAATATACAGGCTAAAGCTGTCGGGGAAGCTCTGCAGAGAAATATGCAAGCATAAAACGAACGAAAAACGAAACCGAAACCAGAGATGTAATCGCCAATCCTGCATAGTTCCTCTTTAACCTGTGTTAACTTTGACTAAAAGCCCAATAAATAGACAAAAAATCGCCTGTACCTCTCAGCAGCTTGTGGAGTAGTGGTATAAGCATCTCACAGTCTGATGTTTTTGTCCACGACATCCAAGGTTCGAATCCAGCCATCGCTAACTAGGCTACATTGTTTCATTTCATTTTTTTTTTGCTATTTGCACAGCATGTGTGGCATTTAGGTGGTTAATGCTTAGATGAACATGTATTAGACATAAACTGGTGATGTTTTCAGCGATAGGCTATCCATGATATTCTCTCACTTGCAAACATTTTGTGAAAATGCGAACTCTCAGGGGCGGAGGCAGAGGAGAACGCGTTTAAGAAGTAGGCAGGGCCTTGTTGAATATTCACTGATTTTATGCAAATATCACCAGTGAACATACACACCAGTTAAACTGGAACACCGGCCCGCCACGCACTAGGTTATCATTGGCTGTTCGCTATTTTTTCCCAGCAACGATGTTGTGGTTAACATAAAGTAATGCTTTACACTCTTCTTAGAGAACGTTTACATTTACAATGTCAATATCAAAACAGCATGTTACATAGAGATGATGGGCTACTCTTTGAAATCTCTGCAGCAAATCTAATTTGCGTTATGTTAGGTTACTAATAACGTTACTCATAATGTAATTGGGAACGTGTTTGAGTGCGCATGAAAGGGAGAGAGAGCACCGGCTGGCTTGTCATTGTTGATAACTGATATCTCCTTTTTATAAGAAGCGTAGGCCTAAAAGAAAAACACAAAGACAACAGTAGTTCCACTACTCAAAGGTAAACTGTGGGTGTTTCTCAAAATCAAGAGCGCATCCTTGATAGAATGCTTTCTTTCGAGTCGGGTGCTAGAGAGACAAGGCTACACACCTTCCCAGTACCCTCCCCAGCTGTCAAGATCACATGCAATGGAACAGCCTAGCGAGTGTGGAAGTGCACGCCGGTGTTCCGACAACTGTGCAGCTGCACTTTCCTCTAAATAAACTTTTTTGAGTAGCCTACAGTATTTCCACATTCGACTTGGTCTTCACATATCACAATCCGTAGTTTATAATTATGTTAGTGTCAATGGAAAGTTATACCGGTAATTGGCAACGGCAACGGTAGCCTAATGTTAAACTTGTAGGCTACAAAGTTCGCATTGGGCGAAGTTCAGAGATAAATTAATAACAAAAGTCTATCACAACTTATTCATGCTCATTGACATATGCATTTATGATGATGCACAATAACTTGATATACAGCGCCCTCCTCAATTATTGGCACCCCTGGTTAAGATGCGTTAAAAGCCTTAAAATAAATACAATTTTTATTGTAGAAGCATACTCTCACACTGAAAATTCTAGAAACATGTAACCTTCAACTCAAGTGAATTTTAAGGTGGGGAAAAAAATCCCTGACTGAGAAATAATTATTCTTCATAAAATCACCTGTTCCACAATTATTGGCACCCCTAACAATTCCTAGGAAATAAATGTAATAGAGCTCCCCAGTCCCGCCCACAGCCTTGTCCGGAAGTAAAAATCCAATACAATTTCTCCATTGACAATTGGAGAATAAGCCATAACATCGTAACCGTCCAAGGTAGACTTAAAACCAGCTACGATGTGACTAAGCGATTATACCTGCTCATATAGATGTCAAAAGTTAATGGGGGCATCAACCTTGTTTTGAGAAAACAATGCTTTATTCACGATTTAACGAGAGAGTACTACACTACCCGACACCCTAACGTGTAAAACTGGTGAAAGCAGAGCCTTTGATTGGTAGAGATCGCCGTTGCCATGGCAATGCCAAACAAACTGTACTCAGCTTTTCCCGCGCCTATCGTCCAGCTTCGTCTCGCTGGAACTTCAAAACTTAAAATGGCTGCAGGGCTGATCAGGACCGATGTGTGGTCTTCCGAAAAATAACGGTTTTCTCATCTTGAAGGTTGAATTTACTCAATGGAAACGGTAGGAAGTAATCATCTTCTTTTCTCAGATTAATATGGAACCATGTTAAACTATCTTTAGGCTGCAAATGTTGGAAATGTGTGTACGTTTGCAAAGCATCCTGGGATTTGAGTTCTCTATCTCGGAATTTAAGATATGTACACAGTCTTGTACCTTTCGCTTTTTTTACATTTTCTGTTCATTTTTTCACTCGAAATTATAAGTTATATGCTTATGAGTCACATCGTAGCTGGTTAGCCTAAGGCATGGTCTAAAACTCTTTATATCCGAATTTTTCCAGAAGTCAATGGGAGAAATGAATGAGAATTTTACTTCCGGACAAGCACCTCTCTCGGAGGAGGGGCGGGACTGGGGAGCTCTATTAAAGTATCTCTGTAATTTCTGTCATTTCTGCAGTAGTTTACAAAGTCAATCAGAGTATGTAGGAACATTTATTTAGTAATTCTTAACATCCTGTTTCCCTGGGCTATAAATATGACGTGACACAGAGGCCATTTCTCTTCAACATGGGAAAGACAAAGGAACACACTGTTCAAGTAAGGCAGATGTGTGTCGACCTTCACAGGTAAGGCAATGGCTACAAGAAAATAGCCACTCGCACACCTGCCCATATCTATGGTCAGAGGAATCGTTAAGATGTTTAAAACAACTGGAGCAGTGGTAAACAAGCCTGGAAGAGGACGCAAGTTTATTTTGCCACCACGCATAGTGAGGAGGATGGTAAGAGAAATAAAAAAATCTCCAAAACTCACTGTTACAGAATTGCATCAAATGGTTGCATCTTGGGGTCACAAAGTCTCCAAAACAACCATCAGGCGCTATCTACATGCCAACAAGTTGTTGGGAGGGAGGCATGCAGGGAAAAAAACCTTTCTCACTCAAAATCATAAACACTAACCCTAACCCTCGCTTTGGACAAAGGCGTCTGCTAAATAACCATAACCATAACCAACAAACGTCTGGAGCGGTACTGGGCCTTCAACTGGGACCGTGTGCTTTGGACAGATGAGACAAAGTTAGAGCTTTTTGGCAACAGACACTCTAAGTGGGTCTGGCGTAACAAAAAGATGAATGCAGAACAGCACCTCATGCCCACTGTGAAGTATGGGGGAGGATCGGTGATGCTGTGGGCCTGTTTCTCTTCCAAAGGGCCTGGGAACCTTGTTAGGGTGCATGGCATCATGAATGCTTTGAAATACCAGGACATTTTAAATCAGAATCTGGTGGCCTCTGCCCGAAAGCTGAAGATGGGTCGTCACTAGCCTGATTACCATCGACTTTCAAAGGCTCTGCGAGACTTTAGTCTGACCAACAGCCTGTGCTAACACGGTTTCTCCAAGCACTGGTTGACCCGCCTCGTTTAAGTGCCTCGATTTGCTACTGGTCGATGTCAGAAAGCGGTTTGCCGAGTTTAAACCAATAACAACACTCTTTCCTCTGCCTTGAACACGCCTCTACCCAGAGCAGTTGGAGCTGCTCAAAGTTGATTGGTTCTCGACCAAAGGGGGCAGTTCCGCAGATTTCGGGAACTCAGAAATCCTTCCCGATTAGCAGTTGACCAGACCAGCGACAGCAAAAGCCTGAAGGCGTTACGTCACTGGGAGGGCGTGCCAGGCTAGGTCGTCACTGGGTCTTTCAGCAAGATAATGACCCTAAACATATGACCAAGTCTACACAGAAATGGTTCACCAGACACCGTATCAAGCTCCTACCATGGCCATCTCAGTTCCCAGACCTCAACCCCATTGAAAACCTGTGGGGTGAGCTGAAGAGGAGAGTGCAGAGGAGAGAACCCAGGTCGTTGGATGATTTGGAGATTTTGTGCAAAGAGGAATGGTCGAAGATCCCTCTTTCTGTTTTCTCTAATCTTGTGAAACATTATAAGACAAGATTAGATGCTGTTTTATTAGAAAAAGCGGGTTGTACAAAGCATTAACATCAGGGGTGCCAATAATTGTGGAACACATGATTTGATGTAAAATAATGATTTCTTAATGTGGGATTTTTTTCCTTCTAAATAAATGCACTTGTATTAAAGGTTGGATTTTACGTTTTTTTTTAATTGTGGTCCTATATTATTTGGAAAAAAATGAATTTATTAGAAGCTAAAGAATAGGGCTGGGCGATTATACGATCTCGATTTGTGA